>NC_056524.1:125473341-125476892 GCF_019175285.1 Sceloporus undulatus | reverse complement strand
AATTATTTCAGGGGCTTCTCCTATATTGAGAAAGGCTGGGTCATTAAAAGGTACAAAGAAGAGTGTCTCCTCTTCCCTAGAAACTGTTGCTCATTCGGGGTTTTTTTGGTGGGGGGAATTCAGGAAATAAGGGCTGAACATGAAATGTGTTGAAGGACAGATTTGCAAAGAGTCTCTTTTATCTCACAGATAACTTGACCCAAATACTGTCAATTGTCAGGTTTCCTTTCCTAATCACATCTATCAGCAATATATTTCCGTCTCCACCCCCAGTGATTACTCTGTACAAATGGACCCATTTGGGATCCTATTTACATGATTCTGGGTGGAGATGTGTTGCCATGTTGCTTCTGTCACCCAGCCATTCACTTCATTACAAACCACAAGCTGTCATTTGAATAAACATTTGTGTTTTTAAAAAATACATACACAAAGAAAAAAAGGGAGCGCAACCTCCAGTTAAACCCCAATAAGAAAAACAAATTGTTTGAGAGCTGTGTTCAAAGACTTGACTTTGAAGCTGTTGTCTGTGTGCGTATGTGCCTTCATGTCATCTGTCGACATATGTTGACCTCATGAATCTTATAGGGTTTTCTTATGCAAGAAGTAAAGGTCCTTCCTCTGAAATATAGCTTACAGCAGCTGGTATTAATCGGAGGTCTCCCATCCAAGCACTAACCAGGCCCAAACCTACTTAATTGTTAAATTTGGTCGCTGACTAATTCATAAATTCCAAGATAACTAGGATGATCAGAAATGAATTGTTATTCCTGCCTCATTCCCTTGAGAGAAATTATACTTCTTCAGATTTGTTCATGTGTGCTCTGCAGCATTTGGAATCCCTGTGAATCCTGGTAGTGGTGAGAAGGGTGCAGCTTTAGAACAAAGAGGTAAAGCTTCCCTTGTTTCATTCTCACACTCAAGAAGAAATAATTTCAAATGTTTTCTCTCTTCTGGTAAAAATTACTGGAGGGTTCCCCATTTTTCATATTTTGGGCCTTTTTGTGCAAATGTACATTTGGGTGAAAATGTTGTTTTGTGTAAACATCAGTGCTTTTGGACAGAAAACAGTATATTTTGTGCAACACACATTGTGCTGTATTTTGTGAAAATCCATTTTTGGCCCACGCTGCCAAGATTTTTGCGCAAATAATTTGCTTTTGCAACAAACAAACAAAATGCTGAAATAATCCTGAAATGTATAAACTCTCATCATAGCATCATAGAGTTGGAAGAGACCACAGCATCCCCGACAGATGGCAACCCAGCCTCTGTTTAAAGACCTCCAAAGAAGGAGATTCCACTACACTCCGAGGGAGTGTGTTCCACTTTCAAACAGCCCTTACTGTCAGGAAGTTCCTCTTAATGTTGAAGTGGAATCTCTTTTCCTGTAGCTTGCATCCATTGCTCTGGGTCCTAGTCTCCGGAGCAGCAGGAAACAAACTGACTCCCTCCTCAATATGACATCCCCTCAAGTATTTAAACAGGGCTATCATATCTCCTCTTAACCGTCTCTTCTCCAGGCTAAACATTCCCAGCACCCTTAGCAGTTCCTCATAGGACATGGTTTCATCACAGCTGATCATTTGAACAATGGAGGTGGGTGCCTCAAAGACACCCTTTCTTGTTGAGGATGGAAAAAATGTGGTTATTCTTTTAGAGCCCTAATTTGAAATAAAGGTACATCCTCACTGAACACAACCTATAGAGAAAAAGAACAGGATGGGTTCCATTGCATTCATCTTGCCTGCACCTCTTGCAACAGTTCACACTGTTGACTCATATTTCCCATACACTTAAAGGCTAGTCCAAGATACTATCTTAGGAAACTCCCAATTTACCTCCTTTTCTCCTGGGGGCACTACTACATCTTTTTTTCCTTACCTTCTTGAGACTAATTGGAAAGACAGGCAAGGAAAGGAAGATAACATCTGAAAAACTGTCGCCTGACATTCCCTGCAAATATCACCTTTGTCCAATGACTGGGCCAGTCTTGTAACTTATTATCATTGGTCTGGCTGAACTGTAATAAAAAGAAGGAATCTGTCAGTCACAGTAAAGGTCAGTTGGAGGATAACATTCAAAGTAACAATGAAAAACAGCATTTTCTGTTATAAGAACTGATCATGAGATTCCTTGTTATAAGGCTCTGACGTCTCAATCAAAGCTCAGCAGCCTGAAGAGAAAGTTACTATCTTAAAATTAATTGCTAAGCTCCCAGTCTTTCAGACCAAAGCTTAGAGAGTTATTTTTTAAAATTTAACATCAGTTGTTGGGGTTTGGGGGGGGGGGGGGGGGGGAGTAACATGCTACTTGCTATACTAGAAGTAATACATGCTTTCTTGTTGTTTTTATTTACATGACATGCCCCAAAATGTTTGCTCTGAAAACAATTTGAAGTAATAGGTAATTGTAACTCATTAAGCTGAAATAGTAATGACATTAAAAGAATAATATTGTTATATCCTTGTTAAATCCAAATGTGTTACAGGGCATGTTCATGCTTATGATCTATTATGCCTAAACTCGGCTTCAGACTGAAGGTATGTGTATGCATGTCCACATGTGAATGTGGCATGCTTGAACACCTTTTCATGGGGAAAATTGCACTTAGATTTCAGAACAAAAACCTGAGGCCTAGAGACATCCTTGAGTTGATCATTTAATAGTGGGCAGGACCTGGTGATGTCATTAGGTCTGAGATGTTAAGCATCAAGCACAGTTGCTCAAAATACGACAATCATGTAATACATACCAAGTCTAACACAAATTAGAAAAGATTTCTCTACTTGGAAATTCAGTTTTCCAAGCTCTCTTAACCAGAAATCGCACACACGCCTCCCCCAGCTCTCCTTCGCAGGCATTTTTTTCAAGGCAGTGTTTTCACCCCAAGATTCCTCTCCCTTACCCTAAGGACTGGTAAGAAGGGCCAGGCTATGAGATCTGGGACGCCTACACAGTACAGTGCAAGGGCTCATCTATTTATCAGAAAACTCAGGGCTACCCTAAGACTATTCCGGGCCCAAATTCAGTCCCGAATCCCACCCCCTTACCTGCTACAGGTTTTTAGGGAACTACAAGTGTCTACCTTCCCATATGGTCTCTGAAAGCTGGCCAGTGCCCACAGAGCAACTCAGAAGGGACATTTGTAGGGACTACGTGGGAAAACAGACACCCACCACTCCCAGAGAAAAAGCTAAGTCTTTTTAATACATGAAATCCCAAATTGGGTTGGGGTGTTGTAAACAAAACAAAACAAAAAAAAAAAGCCCAGACCCAATTTGGGGGTTTGGGCTTGCATAATGCAAACAGTTAGCCCGGGGGGGATTGGGGTTTATAAGTAATGTAGAAAAGCCCTTGGACAAGTATTACCAAGTGTGCCCTTCAAATACATGTATCAGCATATAGAATAAGAATACACCGATGTGAGGGACCTTTGAACAATGGCAGTAGCACTAGCATGTCTAGGCAAACCAGTTTCAGTAAACCACACTCACACAGACCTATTTCTCAAGAAGTATTATACTGAAGATACAAGAAACCAATTATAC
>NC_056524.1:125445959-125472941 GCF_019175285.1 Sceloporus undulatus | reverse complement strand
TTTTAAAAAGCCCAACAACTTCAAAATAAACAGTACTTTAAAAAAAAAAGCAAAATCATTAGCAAAGGCCATTTCCATCCCTCACTTCAGTTTGTTCTGTCCTCTTGCTCTGCAGTTACATGGTCAGCGTGACACCTTCATATTGAAATATTTGAATGTAATGCATTGTTTTTACCTTGAAGCTGAACTTGACTGTCCTCATCTTAAAGGAAAGAAACACAACAGAGGTCACGTCCTGCAAATTACAGAGCCAAGTGGGTGGGACTAGGTTCAAAACAGTGTGGTAGTCACAACATAAATGTAAAACATGTAATATCAGGATGATGATACATAATGATATAAAAAAGTATATCACACTGTTTTGAACCTAGTCCCACCCACTTGGTTCTATTGTTCTCAGCTTCCCACTTTTAAAACATATATCTCATAAGTCCTCCTGCTGATTTTAGCAGATGTGAGTTGTTTTTTTAAAGAAATCTAAACATGTGAATGTTTTGTTTCACCTGCAGCTTATTCTTCACAATGCTATCAATCAGCCTGTTTCTGTCCTTGGTCCAGAGCTGTGTCATTAAACTGGAAACTCAGACACAAGAGACATTAGA
Organism: Sceloporus undulatus; assembly: GCF_019175285.1. Classification (NCBI taxonomy): domain Eukaryota; kingdom Metazoa; phylum Chordata; class Lepidosauria; order Squamata; family Phrynosomatidae; genus Sceloporus; species Sceloporus undulatus. The sequence goes on along the minus strand of NC_056524.1, from coordinate 125,472,339 downwards.
GAAGTGGGAAAGACCTGTTTCTTCATTTGCCTGCCACTGCTCTCTGACATTTGTAAATCTTCATCTGTCTATGATTTATGAGCTGCACCTTGGAGACAATCTCTTCCCTTCTTAGTTGTAAAACACAACCGTCATCATACAGCTTGTTAATGTCAGTCCCAAAGAGGATTGCTAGAAGAAGATTTGCCCATTTCACATCATGAGAACACAGACGTTTTGTTGCTGCTTTTACAGTGATGTTTTAATATCTTACGATTTCTCTAGGTATCCAATAACCTGGATAGATTTTATCTCTGAATCTCCTGTTGTCAGCTGGAGATAAATTGTCCCAAATTGTTGGAAGATTTTTGCATTCGCTTTCCCCTCCTTACATAGATAGGATTTCCTGCATGCAAACCCCCCCCCAACTAATTGTGTGATTTAGGTCACTTCCTCTTTGGGATGAACAGACATTCTCTCTCAAGATTTTTAACTGAACTGTTGGTCTTCCATCTTTCTGCTCTTTCAGCTTTCTTTGGCAATATGGTGAGATAAAGATTTCTTTTACCTGAACTATTCACTAGCTAGATTAGGATGTAGACTTTTATGTAAATATAGATTAAAACCATTAGTAAACTTTTGTTTGAACTACAAGATACTTGTGTTGTGAGTCAGTCTCAGTTCTTAGGGAAGGATACCATATATACTCAACTATTAAGTCGACCTCATGTATAAGTCGAGGTCAGGTTTTGGGGCCAAAATTATGGATTTAGCCATGACCCATAAAACTTAGAGGCTCCTTCAGTGTGTGTCTGTGTGCATATGGCAAGAGAGACTCTCATTGAGGATTTTTGCTTCATCATTTCAGCTTTCGCTTCAGCCAGATGTGCAGGCAGTAGAGGAACTCTTAAACAAACAGCAACATCAATCAATTTCCCAGGACTCTTTCTGCTTGGCTCTTTCTTGCTAAACTCTTCTCCAAACCGCATGACTAAATCTGAAAGAAGTGCTATTGCATCACCATAGTGACCTGTAAATAAATTGACCTGGGATTCTAGTGGTCAATTTTTTGGCATAAATGTTTAGACTTATAGACAAGTATATATGGTAGTTACACAAAGACACATTTTTGCTACTCTGCTAATTTAAAGCTAGACCCTATCAGGTTTGGGCTTGATATTTTTGATATTTAAGTATTTTTGCTTTCTTTACAAAGGCTGAAGCCTTGGGAAACTTAAATTATCCTACACAAATGACTTGGGCTGATCATCTATAGAATGATCAGTTTCGAATGGTGGCTTTCCATGACATGAGGCTCTGTGGAGCTGGCATTGTTACATTCCAGTTTCTTCATGATATCTTGAAAGATTACCATGAGATGGTGCACAAAGTAAACATAAGAGAGAGAAAATTGGGTTTTTCACTGAAAGCTGTCACACAATCTTTACACATGTTCTTCCCGTTTTGGAAAAAATATGCCCTCAACATTGTAATATATGTTCTGTTCAATGGTGAGTGAAAGTGGCAGTGAAACAGGCCTAGTTCCACTATCCCTTTCTCTTTGTTAAGGGACTGAAGGTTCTTCACTTCATACTCAATCTGTCTCTAGCTAGAGCTCTTCAAAATAAACAACTTTGGTTCTCTGTGTCACCAAAATTGTAAACATCAGTGTTGTCCACAAGACAGATAAGCATCAGTATTTCCCATGAGAATGTCTTTAGCTTTGGAATTGCAGGAAATGTATATTGCAAGTAAATAAACATGTTTGACATTATAATGTTTTGTACGTTTATTAAGTAAAACAATTAGCTTATGAAGTTATACAGTTTTGTAATGGTCTATCACATCACACAGACATTTCAGTCTAGGCTCATTCTCTTATTCATAGACAGTGCATGGTCTAGGCACATTACCTCTATAAACATTACACAGTTCTAGGCCTATTATATAGTATCACTTATAAGGAGCACTTTCAGTTTTATAAGGCACACAGTACGTAAACTATACAGTAATGTAATATAGTGGACCCTTGTTATCCACTGGGATTTGGTTCCCTGTGAATAACAAGATCTTTGTATGCTCAAGTCCCATTAAATACAATGGCATAGCAAAATGGTGTCCCTTATATAAAATGGGAAAATCATGGCCTGATACTTGAAATTTATACTTTTTTTCAATGTTTTCAAGCCATGGGTGCTTGAATCCGTGTATAAAAAATCCATGTATAAGGAGGGCAAACTGTACATTGCAATGGTGAAGAATATCTGCTTACACCATACTGAGGCATAATAACTCATTTTTAGTTGTAGAGGCCACTGACAAATCTCATAAAGGCATTTACATACATTTGCGTTCACATTTCAGCATTTCCAACATACTGTAAAATATCTATTATTATTTTTTTTACACAATGCAGTTCAGATGCTTTTCAAACTCAATTCAACATTGTACAGTTGGCCCTCCTTATAGGCGGGCTTGCCTTCTGCAGCTTTGAGCTCATGCGGAAGGCAAGCCCAGGCAGAAATAATGCGGTGCGTACTTGCGCCATGCAACCCATGTGCCACCGCGAGCACATGCCCCAGTATTTCCTATGGGGCTTGAGCATATGCTCTTTTCCCTATACACAGGGGGGGATCTGGAACAGATCCCCTACATATGGGGAGGACAGTCTGTAGTATATTTAAATACACTGCACTAATGCAGGATAGCTATTGTTACGGACAATATGTGTTTTAATTCAAGTCTATTTGGAGTTGTGTTAAAACTGTTATACTGGAAATATTACTGCAAAGAAAATATTGTTACTCATCCTGGAGATTGCAATCAGTCATGGAGATCTGTATCTTCAACTTTGTATCTTCAACTCTTTAGATATACTCTATAGTAACTGGCCCCAAGGTGCTGCCTCTTCTCTGCACTTGTAGTTTTCACACAATTTGTTTCTTTGGCGGGATACAGACGGGCAGGGGAAGACGTCTTGGAAGTGTATTCTGCTGAATACGGAGCCTCCAGACCGCCCGCCCTGGGGGTGTGGCTCAGGTGTTGGGGCTTCCACATGGGGGGCAGTGAAGACGCCTCACCTGGGGCCGTTTCAGACCCGGAGTTTCCAAACCGCCGCCTCGGAGGACGCTGCAAAGAGAGAGGCGGCTTCCACACGGGCGGCCAAAAATGGGGCTTTTTTTCCCCTTAGCCAGCTGGCGGATGCGCAGCTGCGCAGCTGCAGCGCTAAGCAGCAGCGGCAGAAAGCCTATGGGCACATTTAAAGCGCCCAAGCCCCTTTAAAACTTTCCCCCCCGCTCTGCCCAAGAACAATGGTGGTCTCCTGCCAGCTGGTGATCAGCTGGTGTTGGCATCCTTGTCCGCTTGCACATTGCTAGTGTCACCAGCATCATAGATGCCTCCTCTCCTTTGATCCCCGCGCTCCTGCTGAATCTGCAATGCGCAGCCACAGCTGTCTCCACTGCCACCGCTGTCCCCCTGCCATCCCCCATCACCTCCCTTGTACATATGTAAATATTTACAGTTTTAGCGTTTTTTATTGTTAGGTGAAAATGGCACAGGAATGTGTGTAGGGGTTCACTTTAAAGTCCAAACTTTCCAAGCAGCGCATGCGTACATGTTGCTCTAGGGTTAGGGTTAGGGTTAGGGTTACGAGTCTTAAAATGCGCTGCAGCTGTGCCGCAGCTTCCACACCTGCATGGCAGCTGACGCTGCAATTAAAGCCTGACTGCAAACTGCACATGTTCCAGGACCCCGACTCATTATGCGACGCAGCAGACACGGAGCTTTTAAATGGGCAACTTAAATTAGCGGCGTAGCAATTCTGACGTACCAGTGCAGCAGCTTACAGACGGAGCTGCGCAGCTGCGCATCAAACAGAAAAGAAGCGGAAAAAAGCAGCACCTTTTTAATGCCGCTTCTTCCCGCTTGGGGCGTGCGGGGGGCGTGCTCATGGCGGCATTCAGGTAAGGCTCGTCTGAAGGCTCTACCTTCATGACGTCATGAATACACCCCTTTTTGCCCGTCTGTATCCCGCCTGAGTCTTGTCATACAGTCTGGGAAAGACTATATTGCACCTCATTCAAACTCCGTTTTAGAGGCACACCTTGTCTTATAGAGCATCCCGTCTGGTTATACAGTATTCCCTCCTTTGAGCAGTTAAACAACCTTTGTTTATTGCTCTTTACAGGAGCCATGCTGTGAGTTCTCTATGTCCCATTTGTTTACTACTAGTCTCTGTTGTCTTGTATTTTGTATTTAGCTGGCTAAATGCCCAGAAACTGGTTTACCATCCTGTACACTTAACCTTAATATTTCCCTGGCCATTCCACAGACAGCATCTTTTAGACTTAGCATTTGTAGATACATTTTCAATATGTAGAGCACAAAGTGGCAAAATTATTGACAAAATTCCAATTACAGCAGCCACCTTCTTGATGCATTTCAAAACACATCTGTCTATACCATTTCTACAATAAAAAAGTGAGTGTATGTGTATGGGGGGGAGGAAGGGAGGGAGATATTTGGGCACAGATATGGTGACAGATCCAGGTATATTGAGGGGGGGGGAAAATAATTTTAGGTCCCCTACACCAGATATGTAGGTCCCCTGAGAAGCACTTAGTTTGATAATATTTGCAACCCACTTGTGCCAAATATGCATTCAGAATTTATTTTGGTTGGAAGACCAACCCAAACTTAGGGTAGTCCTTTGATAACTAGGGTTGCTAACCCTTCAGGTTCAGTCTGGAATAACCAGGAATATTGTCTCCAGAATAATGGCTAACTGATCTGGCCTGAAATGCATGAAATCAGCATAGCAGAAAATATTTTGGGACCAAAATCACTACAACTTTTTCTTTGATACTGCAATCTTTTTTTTCAAGTTGGGTTTGACTTGACTGACAATGACCATTCAAAATTCTTCTCATTCACTGCACTTTATGTTCTGTGGCTGAGAGAATTAAGCACAGTTTGCTTGAGTTTTACAATGGCAGTGATAAGAGAAGTGAGCCCATTGCAAAATGAAACTTTAATATTCTAAAGGAGAATGGTAACTTGCAAAAATGCATGTTTGGCAAAATTATAGTCAAAAATGCATATACTAGGAGAAATGTGCAAGAAGACCAGTAGAACACAGATGTGGAATCAGGGTAGAAAGAACTCACAAGTGAAAACAATAAAGCACAAGATATAGCCATCTATCCCCTGACAGAAAAATTATAGAGGGTACAAGGTTGAGTCTAAATGAAATCCACATGCCCCCCTTCCTGACTTTTCCCACTTTAATCCTCCTAAAGCAGCACCTAAGGAGGCAATCAAAAAGGTAAGCAGAAAAGGTACTATCTGCCCCACAACCCTGATAAGTTGAATGTGGGTGATACGATCATATTGATGGGAGAGAAAGCTGCAGCTAGCAGAGGCATTCTCTATTTTTATCTTACTGCAGTGGCACTTGCTTAGGTATGCGTATTGATATTTACTCCATTATAACAGCCCCTGGCTAGAGCAATGAATAAGTGTCATGTTGTAATAATAATTTTATTGTGAAATAACTCTTTGGCAGAAAAGTGATGTTGGTGCAATGTCTTGGTTGTAGAGTTCATAGTTTGCTACCTTTGACCACACGAGGGAGCAGGAAGCCTTCTGCATTCCTTGAAAATACTGCAGCAGCATTTCTTTTGGAAGGGCATTCTGGCTTTTCTCTAGCAGAGAAGTGAATGCTTCTTTTACTACTCACTTTCAGTTTGATCATACTCATGCCTGTGGTCCTGGGACAGCTTCAGTCAGCTAAACTTGATCACAACGCAGGCCAAACACTAATAACAAGCCTGGCTTTGGATAAAAGGGGGATATAGAACCATGTATCAGTCTGAAACTGATGGCATAGTAAGGCTCATCTAATAGGCACATCATGTCTATCTTCTACAAGAAGGGGAGATAGAATAGATTCCTGTGGAAATGCCTGAAAATGTCTCTGCTTCCTAACCAACATTTTTATTACTACAATTCTTATTTTGCCTTAGGTGCAAATGCCTAATATGTAGGTGCCTCCAAATGTTTACAGTTATAATCCCTAGGGGACCAAAACCAATGGATAAGCCAGAAATAGAAATGCACCAGAAGGTTCATTACATGTGCTTTGAAACACAAAAGGAGGCAAGGAGCCCTGTTGAGCAAAAGGATGAAGCAAGACACACCTGAAAAATGCAAAGTGGTACATCTTATTCTACTCTAAATCAATCTGCTGCTCCACCAACAGGACCCATTGAATCGCTGAGATTTGGATGAATGTTGAGCTACTATTCTGAAACTGATTTGCTATAGCTGTGATGAGTGAGGAACCTGAAATAGTAAAAAAAGTTCCCATACCTAGGATCAAACATTGATCAGAATGGAGACTGCAATCAAGAAATTAGAGGAAGCCTAGGAACAGGAAGGACAGCTATGAAAGAACTGGATAAGATCCTAAAGACATGTACAAATGAATACTAAAGTAAGAATCGTCCAAGCTATTGTTCCCCTCCACCATTTTGTATGGATGCAAAAACTGGACAGTGAAGAAAGTGGATAGGAAGCATATCAACCTATTTGAGATATAGCGCTGAAGAAGAGTGCCAAGGATACTGTGGACAGCCAAAAAGACAAACAAATGGGTCCTTGAACAGATCAAGCCTGAAATCTCCTTGGAAGCCAAGATGTTCAAATTGAGGTTGTTATACTTTGGCCATATCATGAGAAGGCACAAATCATTAGAAAAGACAATAATGCTGGGAAAGTTAGAGGGAAGTAGAAAGTGAGGAAGACTGCATGCAGATGGATAGACTCAGTCATAGAGGTCACAAGCCTAGACTAGCAGGACCTAAGCAGAACAGTGGAGGATAGGGTTGCTTGCAGATGTCTCATCCACAGTGTCACCATGAGAGCAGTTAACAAGAACAACAACCATAATCTCAGCATTTCTGAACATTATCCCTGACCATCTGTCATGCTACTGGGAACGGAAATTCACAAGTATTGAAACCATGATCCAAAATGTTTGGAGGACACTGGGTTGCATATCCCTGGGCTAGAAAATGCAGGTTGAATATACACTTTAGAGGTTCCTGTTCATAGATGAACACATTTTGTTAAAAATAATAAATGAAATGAAATATTTGAGCTTGCAAGAGAGAGAGAGAGAGAGAGAGAGAGAGAGAGAAGGAGTTTCCCTTTGCACAGGTTAGATTATCAGCTGTGCCTAACTGGTTGCTCCTAGAGTAGCATCGAGTGGCCAATCAGAAAAATATTGTTTTTCCTTTTCTCTTCATAAAATAGTATTGATGAAGGCCACAGCTCCTTTCTTCTCCTTTATATAATTCACACAAATGAATTGCTTTCGAATAAAAGCAGCTAACCAGCCAACCAAGGTACAAACGAAATAAATAAATGATGAAGCAGGACCTCAAGTGATGGGTGTTTCTGCATGCCTAAGCCAATAATAAAAATAGCAATATACAGTGGACCCTTGTTATACGCTGGGGTTTGGTTCCAAGATCCCCCATGTATAACAAAATCCGTGTATGCTCAAGTCCCATTAAGTATAATGACATAGCAAAATGGTGTCCCTTATAAAAAATGGAAAAATCAAGGTAAATTTATACTTTTTTGGAACATTTTCAAACCATGGATGCTTGAATCCGTGTATAAAAAATCCGTATATAAGAAGGGCCGACTGTATATATAAGGACATATAAGGACAAATATAACACAAAGTCTCCAGAACAGAATGAAGGCAAAAGATGCAAGTAAAAACAATGGCCTGTTACAGACTGCCAAAATAAAGCTGCTTCGGGTCTCTTTGGAGGTATGCTATTTAAATGATGCATGGGTCCTAAGAGTCCAGAGGTCGCGCCAAAGCCACACTCCATTCCTAAGCACTGGAGTGCAGCTTTGGTGCAGCTTCCGGATTCTTAGGGTGTATGCATCATTTAAACAGCATACCTCCAAAGAGACCCGAAGCAGCTTTATTTTGGCAGTCTGTAACAGGCTAATGTCTCCCAATTACTAAAGAGCACTCAACTAGTAAAAAAATAAGCCACTGGATTCTATTGTGAACAAAAACCATGAATACTTCTTATTTTTTTAAAAAAATGCAACTATATGGTGCCTGGAAGCTACTAGGCAATTAACCCCACACAAAAGCAAATGACTAAAATGTATACATTAAAAACTGGATTAAAAATACTAAAATTTAAGCCCATAAATGAATTGAAGATGCATTTTTAAAGATGCAACAGAAAAAGGAAAATACAACTGGAAAAAGCAAATTGCAATTTAAGAAAGCCAAAAGCATCCAATAAATACACTGTTTTGTTCAACAGCATCTAATACATCCTTTAAATTACCCATATTGTCTCTCTTTCTGCACCACCACTCCTCCAACCTTTCACAGAAAATACTTCTTCAGAAGCCAAATTCTTCTTAAGATAGCGTCACAAATGTTTCTGTATCATTTCTAATGGTCATAAGTCTCAAGAGTCTATAGAAGGTCAACTAGTCAGCTGAATTCTATTTAACCGTGGCAGGTTGCAACTGATTTATGAAGTATGCATACATTATTATTTTTGTTTTTAGTACTTTCTGACTAGCTGCTTGAACAGAGTCATTACCACCTCTACTAGAAGAAAATGGCTGCTCTGATAGGCTGCAATCCTATGGCTTTCCCCAGATCCCCACCAGATGTTCTGGACTAAAACTTCCACCATCTTTAGCCTACACTGAGTTGGAATTCGATTCATGTGGAGGTGTTATGTTGGAGAAATCTGCTAATATATAGTTACTTTGGATCACTTGCACTGAAAATTCATTTGAATAACATCTTCTTGATGTTCCAAGTTAATCCATTTGACCCTTTCTGAATCAAGAAAAGAGTGAATACCTCCAGGAATAGATGCAGTTGGCTCACTAGCCTTAATGGTGCAAATATGCTCTTGGCCAGGGGTAGGCAACCTTTCTGAGCCGGGGGCCAGGTTGCTGTCCCTCAGACAACTGGGGGGCCGAAGCCAATAAATAAATAAATAAATAAATAAATTTTTGAAAATTTAAATATATAAATAAACCAGGACAAATGTAGGACAACATTTTCAAATGGTGGACACTTTTTTAAAAAAAGTGGAGGACACACCAAAAAAAATTGCTGATTTTAAAAAAAAATGTTAATATAATAATTAATTTGTTTTATTTGTTTTATTGTTTTATATAAATGCATGTTTCTGAGGCGTCTATAGACAATTGCCCCCTTTGCCCCTGCGTGCAAGAGGCCAAAGGCCCTGGCGGCAATCGGTGGCAGGACCGGGCTGGGGCCGGTCCCAAGGCCTCGCCGGGCCGCATCCGGCCCGCGGGCCACAGGTTGCCTACCCCTGCTCTTGGCCATTGCAATGAGCATGAGCAATGAGATGCTTGGATGAGTTAAGGTGTATAACCAAACTATGAACCCAAATCTTCAAGAACAGTGTGATCCCAGGCCAAGATGGTCAATGGTTAGTAGCATGATTTTAATACTGCCCTTAGCTTTGCAGGTTTTATTATTATCTTAAAGTGTATAAAGATGCAGAAGGATTCCACAAAGGCAGAAATGCTATCTCCTGGATAACTCCTGGGCTAGGGAGCTATCTGGTAGAAATGCACACACTGGAAATTACAACATTCCCTACTGAAAGGCTGAAGAATTGCAAGGATTAAGGTCACCTAGACAAACGCTGCTCCAAACAAAGATTTGAAATATTATTGAAGGAACCTGAATGACCTATGCTGGACAGGGATGGAAAAAGCCTTGCTCAGTTCATGATTTATTCTGCTCAAGTGAGTACAAACAATTTGCATCATATATATTCAAAGCACAGTCTCATTAAGAAATATTTGAAAGTGAAACTAAGAGCTCAGCAAGACTGATAACACAGTGGTCAAAAATTGAAGATCAAACTAAAAGCAATTGGGACTGGAAATAAGAAACAGAATCGGTGTCCCCAAGGCTTAAACAATTTAATAGTCTACGTAGAAGCTATATTTTTAAAAGGGGGAAATAAATACTGGCTCTCACAGCAGAATTTAAAGAGAGAATGATTTATATGACCTCATAAACATGGCAACCAGAAAAATGTCCAGAACTGGACCAGATGAAATTGACCTTGTACTCATTAAAAATCAAGCCTTAATATCTGGGATGTCTAATCAGATTTTAGATTTTAATAAATGTGTAACAGAAAGTACAGTGGGTCCTTTTTATCTGCTGGGGTTTGGTTCTAGGACCCCCTGTTGATAATAAAATCTGTGGATACTCAAGTCCCATTATATATAATGGCATAGCAGAATGGTGTCCCTTATATAAAATGGAAAATCAAGGTCTGCTATTTGGAATTTATAATTTTTTTGAATATTTTCAATCCATGGATGCTTGAATCCATGGATAAAAAATGAGTGGATAAGAAGAGCAGACTGTAATGAGAATTTAGAGAAGAAACTGCAGTTATTAAGATGAGTGATTACAGTTAAAATTAGAGATTACAAAGAGATCAGGGCATCAGTTCAGAATCTCACAACCATTATACACCAACATGAACTCTAATAACTTGAAGGGAATAGATCTTTTACAGCAGGTTCTGGAAAAGGCACAGGATAGAAATATGATGGTGGAGTTAAAATCAAATGAAACACAAACTGGTTTAAGAGCCATTCCAGAAGACCCAACTGACTTAAAAGAGACAGTCTTAACAGCTTTGGTGTATGTAATGCTGAGGAATACCACAGACCATGACATTACACATACATTCTTCAACACTGCCCTTTGAACTCCATGTGCTACCATAAAGCAGGGCCTCTATGTCCTATGCCAGACCATTGAAATGCTACATAGGGGCTAAACAGACTGGCTTGAAGCACCGATGTGAGGGTGTGGTATTTTGATGCCACATGGCCTGACGCCAGTGTCATACCAATGTCATGCTGCGTGCCCAACCACATGGCAGAGGGCATTACAGTGCTCCATTGGTGCAGTGTTTAGACACACTGTACCAAAGGAGCCCTGAAAAGCCACTGCTGCAGCAGCAAGAGCACCTTTTTGTTGGTGCTAAATGACCATTTTGCTGGTGCTAAATGGCATTTTGCCATTCTTTTTAGTGCCAGCAAAGTGCCAGATCAGGACTGTGGCATGCAGTTGCCACAGCCGCAATCTGGCAAGGAAAGGGGCAGCAGGACGCCACTCCAAAGGGTCAGTCTGTATTCCCCATAACCAACAATATTAATATCCATTGAGAGTTCCAGAGGAGCCAGCAAGACACTCTTCCCTGGTCCACTTCCTGGCACAGAACATCCATTAAAGTGACTCAAGCAGTCTCTGTTTCTATACTCTGTAGTTTACGATCCATCTAAAGTGTGAAGAAAATTAAAAATAGATGTCACAAGAGCTACTGAACAAAAATGTCAGTGCCTGCTGTAACAAAAAATGTGTCTACTTTGATGTTGGGCTGCTTGCTTCTTTCTTTTTATTTAATCTTGTTTTGATGTACATTTTATTTTTATTTTTTAATGAGGTTTGATACAGCCTGTCTCTTTGACACATCTCTTCAATCAAACGATATGAACATCTCTCTTAATGCCCTTTCCTTCTCATCAAGCTGTTTCCCCCAATGCTGTATTTCTATCCATATTTCTGAGCAATATGTCTTTTTTCCTCAACCACAGCTGAATCTTCCCAAAGGACAAATGGATTTTAATTCTCCCCCTCCCCATTAAACTAGCTTATTGCTTAGAACAGATATCTGAGAAACACACACTCACACAGAGTTCTAAAATCCTTATAATCTATAATCTATAATCCTTTACCACCCACACGCTCCTCCTTTGGAAAGGCAAGCTGCTAATTAGAATGCAGATTACTATAGTTGGAATTTACAGTAGCAGAATGTCAATGTAACACCAACTCCTTGCTGAAATGTGAAACTGACTTTCCCTTCAGTAACTTCTCTACATGAGAGAATTTTCTAATCCTCCCTTAAACCCTTTCCTCCTATAGCTCGGCCACAATCCACCATACAATTAGACATGCTTCAACCCAGTGAAATGAATGGGCTGGAGCACATCTAACTCAATGCTGGATTGTAGCCCTAAAGTACTCTCCCCTGAATATGCAGGGATTCAAAGGGCTTTCTCATTTTAATGAGAAGCTTTATCTTTTTCTATTGGTATTTATTACATAGCTGCTTCTTACACTGAATTGGCCTTTAAAAAGTGCTTCACAAACCTTTGTGGCAAAATGCACAAAATACATAACTACACTTGAAGCTGCCCTGCCGTGATTTTTAAGGGGGGAAAGATTATCGCATCATTCCATACAGCAGAAAGAGAGAAAACTTTTTGCCCAAAAAAGTAGAAGTAAAGTATAGAGATAGCTTCTCAGCTGAACTTGTAGCAATTCCCAATTTGTATGGACAATCCATAATGAAAGTCTGACTCAAAAACTAGTAAAGGTATTTACAATAGGTGGGATTTATGCATGTCTTTTCTATAGGATGGATACTAAATTAAAGTAGTTTATGGCAGGGAAATTTCCAGTCATTTCCTTTCAGCTGCTGCATAACATTTAAAGAGCTTGTCCAGAGGGCTAGGGCTCAGGGCCCCAAAACCAGGACATGGGGCCGAGGAGCTTGCTAAGGGTTAGGGGGTGGGAGAGATGAAGAAACATCCCTTCGCTGAATTTCCCTATGTCAACTTATTTTACAATTTATGTTCAGTTTTGAGTTGATGTTCCCTCTCCTTTAGAAGTTCATCAATGCCAATCTTGTATTGTTCAGGTCTCTGACCACCCAGAACAGTTTTTCAGGTGGCTCAGATAGATCTGAGCTGCAGGGAAGAAGGCACTGGGAGATTTTACATGCATACTGGTGTCAGCATATCACACTAATATTAAAACCACTCTGCTGGCCACAAATTAGGTTCTGGGAAAAGTACAGAGTTATTATCTTTAAAGCCTTACTTGGTTTGGGTTTAGGTTACATACAGGATTGCCTCCTCCCATATAAACCACCCCATATGCTCAGGTCCTTTGGGAGATATCTACTTCAGCTGTCCTGGACTAGACTGGCAACTCTTAACCAGACGACTTTTACTTCAGCCGCCCAAAATTGTGGAATGACCTCCCAGGGAAAGATTCAACAACTGAACATCCTGTCTGAATTTAAAACAGTATTAAAGACCTATCTCTTTCAGCAGGCTTGCCCAGTCAATTTCAAACTATGAATTTTAAGTTGGTATATTTTACATTTATATCTGCATGATTTTAACGGTTGTTTTAATCTGATCTTTATGTGTTTTAACCTATGTGTTTAAATGGTTTCATGTGTTTAGTTATATATTGTATTTTAATCTATGTTGTACTCTGCCTCAAGCCTTTGGCAGAGGCAGGTAAGAAGAAATTAATAAATAAGAATAGTAGTAGTAGTAGTAGTAGCAGTTGCGTTTTAGGAACCAGTCATGTGAGAAATGGCAGAATTTTCTCAAAGCAATTTTGAATCAGTCCTGCCTTTCAGGAACAAGGCTGAGATTGTGCATTGTCAAAATTAACTACAAAGATGAAGCTCTGTTGCTTACTATGTTTCACAATTCCACCTCTCAAAAATCCTGCTTAAGCCGGGCAGTTTCCCAACTGTGGGGTTTCCAAGGAGCTACAGATTGGGGTTCTGGGAGATGATGTCTGTAGTGTGCTCCCAGTCAAAGAGTACAATGAAAACAGGAAGCTGGAGAGATCCCTTGTGGTCCTGTAGCAACTGCTTGCCTCAAGTTACTCCACAATCCACTGCAAATTCAAACCATCATATTTATATCTGATGATTGAAGGAGCCCTGATGGCACAGTGGTTAAAGACTTGTTCTGCAGCCACAACGTTGCAAGTTTGATCCTAGAGCAGGGCTCCCCAAGGTTCATTCAGCCTTCCATCCTTTCAAAGGTCTGTAAAATGAGTACCCAGCTTGTTGAGGGAAATTGGCTTATACATTGTAAACCGCTCAAAGAGTGCTAGTTCACAGATAAGCAGTATAGAAATGTACTTGTTATTGCTATTGATGATGCAGATATACTTGTCCGTGATGGCATAAAGTGATGGACATCAGAATTATGGTGAAATCAGATCCTTGGGTGAATAAAGGAGGGACTACACACATAATAAAGAAAACTAATCCCCCTGTGATTAGAACTGCATGAGGGAGAGTGGTCCTGTATCTGAGTGCCATCTCTGTTGTCCGCTGTTAGGAAGGTGAGTATCAACAACAGGGTGCTTGTTCTGACCATGTGAACTTACCACACATGGAGGACATTGTTCTGTCCAAGGAGACACTGTGTCCCAGTTGCAGATATCCACTCTCCAGTTTCTGAAAGGTGAGAGGGCTGGGGACAAGGATCATGATGGAGGGAAGGAATTGGGGAAGCCTGTGTCCCAGTGTTCAAGGAAAACACAGATTATCAGTTATTAACCCAAATCAATCTCATGCACTAGGATGGGACGTTTTAGTACCTCAGGAGATTTGCAGCAGAGTACACACAGATCTCCAAGCTAGGCATTCTACAACATTGCCATATTTGCAGTTGTAAATAATATCTTCCTCACATTTCTGCCACTTGTCACAAACAAACCAACAAAAATGGCTGGGACCCTCCTGCACCTCCAAATGTCCCCATCAATATACTGATATTTGTTTTGGGGGTACTTTTTTGGTTGATATATGGTTTATTTCATATGCAATTTTTCACTGGACTATGATGCACTGAAGCAAAAGTAACATACTCTTGTTGGGGAAAATTTACATTTCTTTCATGGCTGAAGGAGGCACTGAAATACACTGGAATCAGGAAATACCACTTGAGCAAAGGAGGACATGTACATTTTCTCCATGGGGTGGGAGAAAAAATTATTTCTCTAAGGGAGAAATCACCCACGATGCAAGATGTGTGGTTTTCACTTTATTGTATCTATTTTATTATATTTTTATTCCAGTTTGTGGAACGCTCTTGATTCTGCATTTAACAACAACAACAACAACAACAACAACAAACTTCTTTGGACAGGGGAGATTTTAGCAGCCTGCAGACACTGGAATTCTCATTAGAAATCACAAAATAATACATTATACAAATTTGTTTGCCTTTATGCAATCATATTAGAATTGCAGATGGGAGCACAGCGCTGTGCATTCCATCTCTGTGCCATCTGCAAGTAGGAAGGTGAATAGCACAAATGGGGTGCATGTTCTGCACATGGTCTTCTCACACAGGCTCCCTGCTGCAGACACCTACCCTCCAGTTTCTGAAAGATGAAAGGGGTAGGGACTCCTCTATTCATGTGGATGAGGCAGACTGTCTATGGAGGTCCTACTGGTACAGAAGCAGTGCCAGCTCTTGTACTGATGCAATATTGGCCGCCCAGCTGCTCTGTGTGAACCCTCCCTTTTTAGCACCACAGTTCATCCTACTCTGCAAGTTTTCCCAACACTGAAACATTTTGACCAGATTAGTGGGGCATGTGGGGAAGGGGTGGAGTGGGGAAGCCTATTTCTGCCATGCAGTTGCCCAAGCCTTAATTGGGATCCAGTCCACTGTCTTCAATCTGAGTTTCTCCCACTGAATTAGGCTGCAAGCAAGCTATATATATTGCAAGACTGCCTATTTATATATCCTTGAAGGAAGGATCAGAGCAAAATGTTATATACATGGCATAGAGCAATGAGATCAGACAATAGGTCAACCTAAGCCCCCTTCTCCCCATTTTCTTTAATATACAGAATAAGAGACAAGTAATAATGAACTTTGCTGCCATGTAAAGAGTAGTACATTCTGTGCAGATTTTGGACACATTCATAGAGAGATCTGGTCTTCATAATGTGACATTTAACAATATCCGCATTTGTAGATTTAATGTAATTTGCTTGCCATATACCAGTCCACTGCTTCATTTCCAAAACATGGTAATGTATTACATGAAAAGGCTTATCCATTAGTAACACTAATACTTCAGATGAATATTTAATACCAAATGCCACCGAATAAAATTGCCATTAAATATTTAAATTAGACTGGCACTCTCATATGTATGCAGATGACTCATTACCCGTAAAAACACCTCAGTATGCTGATATATCACTCAGAACTTGTCAGTATAAATCAGATGTTTAGTACAACTTGCTCCATCAGTAAATGAATATGAAATGCTCCTTCAAATATTAACACTTTGTTTGATGCACGCCCCAGCTACAGGCTAAGTGCAAGTAAAATATTGAGATAATAAAATGAACAGAATCAGGGAGAAGGATAATAATGCTTCTGAGGGAAGAAATTTGGACAAAGCATCAGGCAGATCTGCAGCTGAAATCTACTAGGCATGTATTGTCCATGGGTTTCACAGGCAATACAGTTGGCCTTCCACATTTGCAGCTTTGACTTCTGTGGATTTGATTATTCACGGATTTGATTAATATGCTCTCTCTAGGAATCTCTAGGTCCTCCAGGATGAATCTGTGGTTAACTTCTGTTGGAGGTCCTAGAGAGAACAGTTCTCCTTAATGGATTTTCTGTGCTTAAGAAAAAGATGGAAAAAATGATTTTAAAAAATCAAGGAAGAGTTATGGATAGATTACAATAAGGCAGGGTGAAGCACCAATGCTTGACTCTTGGAACTTGGGTGCTGCCTTCTTTCCCCAATGCTTGCAGCCCATGTCTCAATGAAATCAATCCCAGGTAGAAGTTTACTAAGGAAGGCAGAAGCAGGGACAGAGTGCAAGGCAACATCAGCAAACCCAACCACAAAGAGTCAAGTATTGAGCAGTCACATGGTGTCCTCCTCTCCTGATACCCACTCCACTCTTGTTATTCCCCTGGATCCCAACCCTGGTGTAGACTGCTGTTTCTCTACACAACGATCTTGGGCAGGACTTCTGAACTACTGGGAAAGCCTTCAACTATCTTTCCAGTGACTCCATCCCTAGATCTCAGTGGGTAGGTAAGGGAGGTTTAAATCAACCATTTGTAGGATAGATGAGTAAGGAATAGAATGTGTGTACACACATGCATATATAGGCATGCTTGTACTGTATATGCTTCCAGATACCTCCAACCTGTACCCAGCCCTACATACAACCTTTAGGGCAAAAATGATAATCTCTGCTCTTGTTCAAGCTGTTTAGCACAATATCTTTTGTGAGGGTAGACACTACTAGACAGCTTCTGGGTACAGGTTGGAGGTATCTGCAAGGTTTGAATCCAGACCCATGACTCCAGATGTCCCTACTGTCTGCCAGAGTTTTCCACCTGTTGCCCTCCTAAAATCAACAATATTTTCAGTCACATCTACAAATGGCTTTCAGTGAAAGGCCTATGAATCTCTTGGCACTGAGTATATCATCACAGAGGATTTATTTTGGTACAAGTCCTTCTTACACCCTGTGTACTGTACATCTTTGAGTATTCCAGGAAATAAATCATGCCAGATAGCTGGAAAAGTATAACAGAATCTTAGAGCTGGAAAGGACCACAAGGACTATCTTGTCTAACCCCTTCTCGTACACAGCTAAAGTACTCTCTGAGACCTAGCCATCCAACCTTTAAAGAAGGAGAAATCAATACTCCCTGAGGAGGTCCATTTCACTGTTGTTGTTCGCTGCTCTTGTTAAGGGATGGAAGAATATTTTTAAATGGTAAGCAAATGAGTTTGTCAAGTGTCGGGAAACCCTGATGAGGAGAATCCTAGATGGGCAAGAATCTTCACAGTTCAGGATTTATTCTGGAGGAAATGCCAAATTTTGTCACAAAAACTTCATTTTCTGTGCACAAACACAATGTCTGTGTGTGTGTGTGTGGGGGGAGGTTGCACAGAATAAGTCCCAAACTGCAATAGTCTTTGAAATTTGTGCAGGTTTTGATGACTTTCTCACAGCAAGGAGAAAAATTATTCATTCTTGCCTACCATTCTTTCAACTCATTGCTATGTGACCTAATCCTAATCTCTGGAGCAGCAGAATACAAGCTTGCTCCATCTTCCACATGATGTGCCTTTAGATATCTGAAGATTACTATTATGTCTTCTTTCAATCTTCTTTTCTCCAAGCTAAACATACCCAAATCTCTAAGGTCTTGGTTTCCAGCCTTTGTCACCCTTCTTGTTCCAACTGGTCAATATCCTCCTTCAACTGTGGTGTCCATAACTGGACAGAGTATTCCAGGTGAGGTCTGACCAAAGCAGAACAGACTGGGATTATTATTTTCTTCATTCTGTGTACTATACTCCTGTTAAGGCAGCCTAGTACTATATTGTCTTTTTTGGCTGCTGTGACAAAAAGTCATTGCCTTGGCAGATAGATGTTTTTGAGCTGTGACCATTAGGATCTGATGGCCCATGTTCAACATCCAATCTAGCTCACATGTAGCCATGTAGTTCTAAATTCTACGCCTATTTAGGCCCAAAATGTAAGCAAATCATGGTGGGCAGAATTGTAATCCTTGCATACTCTTTATGTTTGGAAAGGCCAAATAACAGTACATGTTAATTCTATTATTTCTTCTCAGGAAATCTTTGCTAACAGAAGCAGAGAAAAGAACAAGTTCAAACTCTTCCAGTTTCCTTTGCTGCACAGAGGGACCCTTTTGAGGTTGTAAAGAGGTCTAGCTGGCATGCTTTCCATTTGTAATCAAGTGTAAGATGTATTTTACTTTTTGGTAGCCTTAACTCTATGGGGTTGTTGCATACCCAGGATGGGAATAAGGAAAGCCAGCCATTTCAGAATATTATGAATCTTCCTTTCAGCACAGTAGGCCCTCTAATTATGGATAATAATATTAGAATTGAATATGCTCACTGGTGCCATTAAAATGAGGATCTATATATTTAAAAAATAAAATAAAATCTCGTTTGTGGCAAATAAGAAACTTTTCACTGACTCCAAAAGTGAAAGTATCTTAAGAGTCATGCTGGATCAGATAGAAGGGCTATTTGATCCCAAATTCTAGTCACTTAGTGGCAGAAAGGGACTAACTATAGCAACAGCAGTCTCCCGGTCATGTTCTTCAGCAGTTATATATAGAGGTATATTGGCTTTGGTACTGGAGATGAGATTTAGCCACTAATAGTCTCATCCTCTATGAACTGACCTAATCAGCTTCTGAAATCAGCCAAGTTGGTGGCCACCATCACGACATTTAAGAATTCCACAGCTTTACTGTAAACTGGATGGAAAAAAAGTCCTTCCTTTTCTCTGTCCTGAATCCTCCACTTTTCAGCTTCAGTAGATAACCCTGAGCTCTGCTATTAAGTAAGGAACAGTTCACATCATGCAAAATTGAATGCCCTTTTATCATGACTTCTTTAAACCATCTTTCTCCATTTCCCCATGATGAAAAACCCCAAATGTTATTAACCTTTCCTCATATGCTTCCTCTCCTTGTTACCTAAATTGCTCCAAAATTGGCTATAATAGGGGAACTAATTAATTAGCTCAAGGGAGCAGTGAGAAGGCTTTCAGAAAAGCAGTGATCTTTTACCTTTTTATACCAAGTCCAAACCCCACAACTCCAGAGTGCAAGGTCCAAATGAAGTTTTATTAATACAGCAAAGGGGTTGCAATGTTGACACAAAAGCACAACTCACACACACAACAGCTAATGGAATAAATGTAGATTGAACTGGATAGAGAAATGGCAGGTTACGGCAGTGCTTAGCTTAATCCAGATATTAGGATCCCAAATCAGAGAGAAGATTGCAGGAAAGATGGATTCAGATTACTACCATGAATGTGACAAGCACTTCTGGGGAATTTTAGATGAAATCCAACAGCATGACTGTCTGACTTCACCCAAAACTTCACCCAAAACTGTAGACAAAGATCCTTTTTATACTTTTTGGGCAGAACCTTAGGTGAAATTTTCCATGAGGAGAAAAGAACCAAGGGCAATAAAATGTAGCCATCCTAAACAAAGAGATGGCAAATCCATATGCCCCGTCCCTTTGATTTCCAGATGGCTGACAAGTGCCAAAGCCATTTATGACTCTGAAAGCAAAAGATTTGAATTCCAAACCTACATGACAAGGCCTACATGACAAGGCCTCCATTCCAAGATGGAGTTTGATATCAAAGTTCAAACAGAGGTAAAGGGGGCTATAGGCCTAGCAACACCCTGTTGTTTTTTTGTTTCATTTCATTTTGTTTATTGGTTACTAGTTTCTGGACACTTTCCCAGCTCTACAATGTCCCTTTTCAGGTGCAGCAAAAAGAACTGTACAGAGTCCTCCAAACATCATCAAGTTATGGGTCACACCATCAAGTTATTACTTAACTCCCCAGTTTCCTTGGTGGAGGCCTACTCTTAAGGTTCTTGTCCAAACAGCAGACAGAAATGGGTGTTATTAACCTGATGCTTTCTGAAAATAGTCACTATAGCTCAAAGCTATAGTAGCTCCAGAAACACATTAATCATCTACATAGAAATTGAAATCTTAACAGAAAATGGGGTCACAGTGAATCTCTTCTGCTAGTTTCTTTGTTGCTTGGCTACTTTTGGGGGGTTTTCATCCTAGGAGCAAGCCATACACTGTGAACAGTATTAACCAAACTTTGCAAACCCAGTGGTGTCTCATTCTATATTTAGAATCTAATTTCTGCACAAGTCTGATCCCTGTCTCTCTTTCTCCTCAGTGTCAAATCACCCCCAGGACTTTGAAGGCCCATTGCAATACTCTCTCATAAAAGGCCTACTCCAAACCCAGGACATGAATCATCCCAAATGATACTTTTACCGCAGCACGTCATGGAAGCTCATAATGCTGCTCTGTCCAAGACACAGTCAAATCCTGGTCTTGGAGATAGATCAATGACCAACCGCTAGCAGATACCACTGTGAAATGAAAGCATTAATAGCCTGTTTCTATGCCTTGGGCATTTTAAAATACTTGCTGGAGAAAAATGCTTTCATCAGACAAAAAGGTACATCAAACTGCAAGCCAGTGAATTTGCTTTTCTCGTAACTGGGAGCGTTTCTGGAGAGGGAGAACAATCTGTTTTTCATCTTCTAGAAAGCCATCAGTAGAAAATGATCTGGTGGCAACCACACACTATCAGTTACCCCATGAACTCACTTAATGAACCAGTTGACTGAGCTAACCCTTATGAGGCATTCACCTACATGCAAGCTATACATGGGACTATTTCTAAATTGGCTGCTAGGAGATACAGCATTTTTGCTACATTGATAAATGCTGGCATAAGGAAAATGTCTTTTGACTGATACTGTAAGCTGCCTTGGGTCCCATATTGGAAAAAAGCATGGGATATAAATTAAATAAACAGAAAGAGAGATAGAAAGAGAACAGATTTAGAAGCAAAAGTTTTTAATTTTTGAATAAATTTTAAATCCTTGAAGAAGTTACTGCTCCAATAATTCACTAAAGCAATGTCATGTAGTGAGTAGAGTAATGGATTTGGACTGGGTGGGCCAGGAATCAAATCCCCTATCAAACATAAACACTCACTAATACTCCTAACTATTTTGAGTTCAGTAGGACTTGTTATGTGCCTTCAGATTGATTCTAATTTATGGCAACCCTATCATGATCATTTATGGACAGGATTTGTACAGTGGAGGTTTGGCATTGCCTTCCTCTGAGGGTGAGAGAGTGTGACTTGTCCAAGACCACCCAGTGGGGTGTTCATGGCTGCACAGAGATTTGAATCCTGGTCTCCTGGAGTCTAGTCCAATATTGAAACCACTAACCGCCCCCTTCAATGAGACTTATTTCTCAGTATGTGTGCATGGTAGGGCAAATTGCCCATAAGGCTGGCATCTCGCAAAATCTTAAGATGACACTCTCAAATGTTCTTTAGAGCATGTAACAGTATAATGTACAGTACAGTACCTGTATAATCCTGAGAGGTAAAGCTGACTATATTTAATGTGACTTAGTCCTGTTTTAGAGTACGTCACACACAGTCAAGGAACCTGTGGCCTTCCCTATGTTGGATGACAACTCCCATTTTCCCCTTCCACTAATCATGTTGATTGAGATAATGGAAGTTGTAGTCCAAAACTTCTGCAGGGTATGAGGTTGGAGAAGGCAGCCTGATGTATAGAATTGTAGTCTGAATGACCTTGTGCCAACCACTGTCTCTCAGCCTAATTCAGGCTATATCTCAAAGGAATTGCCTTTGTTTCTGACAATGGAGGAAAAAGTTTACTGTCTTGCCTTGCTTTTGTGTCCAGGAAGGCCATGGCCAGGAAGTTATGTGGCCTTCATGCACATCAAACCTTCCTCCATCACTATCCAAAACAAAGCTTTAACATCTCAAGACAGATACAGTTCTGTCACCCTTCAATATCACATGACTTTTAACACCCATATCTGATGAAGACACCTGTGAGCTTTGAAACCTTATGTAAAGTATTTTGTGTCTTTTGGTTGGCAAAGTAAAGATATCTCTGCAATGTGTGTGTTTATGTGCATGCGTGTAGTTTGTTGTATAATTCCCCTCAAGAGGGTGATCTTTTGATGATAAAATATGATGAGAAAATACCCATGTATGCCATCCTGATTTTTGATACATAGATAAATAAAATAATAATCCTAACCCTATGGCAAACAAGAAAGAGATTATTCTGAATGTTACCAAAAAGGCTACTGTTCAGTATGTGTGCCTCAATGTTCAGGGGATTCACTTCCAATGCCAGCAGGTCCTTCATGACAATGTCCCTAAATCCATATCAAGGGAGATCAGGAGAATTTAGTGTCCCGACTATACTGAAAAGTTTTTTAGCTTCTGGGAAGAGAAGCGTTTTTTCCCCTGAACAGAAAAGAGGTGGCAGGGAGAAGGAAATAGCTTTTAAAAATAACAATGAGCAGAGATATTGCTTTTCCCCCATAGTAACCCATGTGCATTATCTCAGTAATCCTTACAACCACTTTGTCATTTTTTTTCCATTGCATCGTAATATTTTCAGCCACCACCACACTGCTTCCATATACAACTAAATAATCATATCATTTCTTCCTTTCCTCTGTTTTCCAGTCTCTGGCTATATTCTCTAGGTGGGTTTGAAAGGTACATGCAGAGAGTCAACAAACATTAACATGGAAAAGGTCAGCACAGATCAACAGAATACAAACATCAGGCAGAGCAAGGAGACTGGATTCTTCCCTTGTTCGGCTCTAAAAGTGAACACCATTTTTGTGAAAGCTGTAAGAGAACAGGGCTTAGCTTGGGCTACCCAACAGACACAGGGAGTCATTGCCACCACTAGCAAGATCCAGCTCCTGGTACTCAGCAAACTGACGTCTGAGCATGGGTTGCCTATAGGAGACCAGATCCACTTGAGTTTTCTGGGCAGTGAGAGAGGCAGTGCACAGAAAGAAGCACAGGAGATAATATACTCTGGTGGTCACTGCACTTTATGCAAGCAGTTACGTTTAAAAAAAATAAATATTGTAAAAATAATTGCACTAATATTTGATTACTTTATGGGCTGGATTCTTTCAGAAAACCAAATTCTTCAAGCTGTCATTGAACAAAAGCCATTGCGCTGTCGTAGGAAGGAGCAGGTGGCCATCTGTCTGCTGATCACTATCCTCCCATGTTTTTGACAAGGAAAGAAAATCTGATTCTTTCACCGGTTTGCTTTTCTGATCCAGCATGACTGGCAAGCCAGCCTCCAGCCATATCAAACAAGCCCATTCCGGACTACAATTGCTCTGACAGCTGGCAGAGGCATTGCCTGCCAAATGGTTCTGCATCCAACCTACCATATCCCAAGCTTCATTCCAGCTTACTCAGAACCAGTATCAGAGTCTTTATATCCTGAAAGCATTTTGATCTTATAACTGCCCCCTGGGAAAGTTACATTTTGGACTACAACTCCCAGAATCTCCCTGCCAGCAACTGAAAATGTAACATCCCCAAGTTCTGCCAAAAATGATAAAGATAACCAGGTCATATAGCCTTGTAAAAAGAGTACCATGCAAGGCAGAATTTCTCCATTTCCAGGGCAGCAAAATTGTGTGATCTTCGACAGATGATTACAACATTCTTAAAGTTTTATGGGATTGTTGGCCTTTTTGCTATTAAAATCCACACACTGATCAGAAAATCAGTCCCAACTAGTGCCATCCAATAAAAATTCCTCAGTGTGTAAGGAAAACAGCCCAGAAGAAACCCAAAAAATTCTTAAGAGCTGACTCATTCTGTAGAATTATGAATCAAGGATGAACCCTCAGCACTGTGAAAGCAATCCTTGTTGTTTCTCTAAGGTGGCTTCCTTCCTCGCAAGGACCTGTGCCTCTTAAATCTTGATGCCCGAAGAGCCTATGGGGATCATTCCACATTCATTAAAACATCTGAAGCTCTCAATCGGGCATATTTCCCCACATCTTTTTACAGGTATAAGGTGCTGCTCTGACAGATTGGAAAAGTTCCAAAGCAGATTTATAGAGTCTAGCTGGAATCGAGGTTGATTTACCTACATGAATAACAGAGTTGGGATCTAATTTCCAATTTTATGCAAATATAAAGTTTCACTCAACACTATATTTTAGCAATTCTAAGAGAACGGATGGAAAGATATTTTATTCTAAATAATGTTCTCTCATTTTAAAGAGTTTTTTTTAAAAACAAACTTCCTTTTTATGTTTTTATGTTCATACTGCTAGTGTAACAGCAAGTCTGAAACAATGGGTTTTGAATTTTGAAATAAATTTTGTGTTTCCAGATAAAAGGTTATTCATTGAGACCTTTTAAAATGGAAAATACCAGAATTATTTTCACTGGGATTCAGTGGTTCTTGCTTTTCTGTCTGACTATAGCCACTGATCTAAGTGGGGAGAAGATGCACATTTACTCTGCATTGAACATAATCCATACTGTGAGCATTTGTTTACTCTGCACTGAACAGCAATGTAGATTGAGCTGCTATTAATAATGATGCTGCTGTATTGAAATGTTTCCAGCGTAGGATTGTGTGTGTTTTTTAATTATATGAAATCCCATTAAACTAATTCATCAACATCACTGTAAGAGGTGATTTTTACAACTGGACACTTAATAAATTGTGGACCATAATTAGACACTGATCTAAACTTCATAAATTGTTCTGATCACTCTAAAACTCTTTATACATACTAAGTAGGATTAGTGTAAATACCTGGAAACCCAATCTTTTTTGTCTTATTCTTTCCTCCTACTTCTCATGTCATGGCATGAGAGAAAGAGCAGCCTGCTGCTCCGCTGAACAGGGTGATCAGATGGCCTCCTTTTCCAGGACATGCCCTACATTTCAACCTTCTGCCCAGGAGGAATTCCAAAATATCTTTCCTTTTCAGTATGTTTGATGTTCAGTGTGGATCATTTTTTAACACCCCACAACAAAAGAGACTGCTGTCTCTTTGGGGCTCCTCTGGACTCTGGTATGAACAATCCAGATGACGTCCGGCACATTTAGCACCAAACCCAGGGTATATCCATCTTAAAATGAAGTAAAATAAGTCCTTGTTTGCTTTGGTTCTTCCCAGCCTGTTCAACTTCTGCCTAGTGTATTAATTACTTTGCTTGAGAGAGCCACTACTTTCACATTTCCCAACAAACCAACACAGGGCTATAGATAGATTTCTCTTTCCCCGATTTTCTATCTGCAATAAGCTTTTTCACATGAAAAACACTGATACTCTCCACGACTAGTTGATACCAGCATACTTGAAGTCTGGGTCATGGTCCATGTTTACCATTTAACTACCTCATTTTAATGTAGCTATAGATGTTTCTTGAGAAATCTGATGTTTACACCTAATCCAGAGAAAACGTCAAGTCAAGTATTTCCTGCTGGAACACCGCCTTCAGAGCTATTGCCGTAAGGGAGGATTGCATCTCTATCTCTTCAAGTGCCAGTGCTTTTGCTATTTTGTGAAGCCAACCCAAAACGTTACGTACACTGTTTCAAATGTAAAATAATCCAGATCTGATTAACTCCAACAGCTTAGCATTCAATCCAAACAGAATATTTTAACAGCTCTCATGGGAAATCTTCAGGCCTAGATGTTGGTGAATCTCCAGAACTCTCTTTTTGTGAGTCCATATAGTACACTGCATACTCAAAAACACAATGATTATCCCTGTAGTTTAACTGAATATGGATAAGAGTGAGAAATAGTAAAACTAGGCCATAGTTAAAAGACCAAATTTTAAGAAACAGGAGAAATTGGATGTCTGTTCTGTGGCCTGCAATGCAGCTGCAAAGTTATGGAATAAAGAATACAAAATGCTTTTCTGAGAGCTGGTGGCATCCTTCACATTAAAGGTCAAATAAGAACACTAAAAATAGGTCTATGAATCAAAGATGGCTGTTTGTCTAA
>NC_056524.1:125412815-125435959 GCF_019175285.1 Sceloporus undulatus | reverse complement strand
AGAAATATAAGTTGTGTGCTTCTCCACTGAAGTAATACATAGGGCTATCTGAGGGCCCAAACCGATAGGCCAAAATAAAGCTGCTTTGGGTCACTTTGGAGGAATGCTGTTTAAATGACACACACATTTTAAGAGGCCAGATGCTGCATCAAAGCTGTGTTCCAGTCCTTAGGACTGGAGCATGGCTTTGGCGTGGCTTCCAGCCTCTTAGGACGCATGCATCATTTAAACAGCATGCCTCCAAAGTGACTCAAAGCAGCTTTATTTTGGCCTATCGGAACCATGTGACTGTCAATAACGTGACTGCCCCGGGAATGGCTTCCACACCTGGGGCATCACACTATTGGCAGCTCATTCACAGAGATGCCTAGGGGATGGGGCAGCTATAGGAGGGAAGTGGTGTCGTGCGATCGGCATCACTAATGCTGCATCCCTCTTGTGGGAATCGTGGTTTAAAAGCCACTTATGATAAAGCCCTTAGCTAGTTTATTACATTTGATGCAGGATATGATGTCAGACAGTGTGGAAGGTCATGTGGCATTCATTCTGTGTACAGATAATTTATTTTAGTGGATGACCCTGAATTTGCGGGTGTGAAAGAGGGAGGGCATTTTGCTCCAATATAGTTTTTCTCATAGTTTGTTTTTGTTTTGTTTTGAAAAAGAAAACAGAGGGTGGTTACCTTCTGTAGCCAAGATACAGACACAGATATTGATATAGACTGGAGTAGCTCATAGACATATTTGGTGATTTCCTGAGCAAGCTGTTATCTGCTTCCATTCCTGTTTACATTTTCCGCACTGAAATATTGCCAGCCATATTGGTATACTATTTATTAGCTGGATCAGGTTTTTTTTTGTTGTTGTTGTTGTTTTAACTATTTCTCCTATTCCACATGAAAAAGATGTCTTTAGAAATTTCTTTATCACTGAAGATGTATTTTGTTGCAGCAGCAATCACAGAGAATGTGTACATGTCAAGCCCAGGGCTTCAAAACTGTTTTTTTCAAAACTGACTTCTCAGCCAGCTTCCTGATCAGCAAAAATTATTGTTTCCAAGCATTAGTCCTATCCTGTTCTTTATGGTACATCTGCCCTTAATGATCCAGACTCCTAAGTACAATTTTGCAATGACATACATCCTTTTAAAAGAAAGAAAGCCCCAGTCTCAGAAAGTGAGCTGTGAAAAAAGAAGCTGAAGGAGCTAGGGAAGAGTCCAGGCAAATCATGGAGAACAAAACCTTTCCTTTACTATCCAAGATAAGCTATCATAAGGCAAGACTATCATTCTAACCTAGCATTGATTTGTGTGAGTTGTTATTATTTAAACCTGCCTCCAAACATGTACAGATGTTTTGCCTAAGAATGTTTGCCTTCATTTTCACTGTGGATGAAACTCTATGACAATAGCAATTTGCAACAAACTCTGCTACCCGTATCACAGCAGTTTTCCTTGTGTCTATTAAAATTCCCAGATGTCTTGCCTAAGCAGAGTCCTCTTAATTAGCCATGAATGTAATCAGAGGCAACAGTCTGTGGCAGCAACTTTCACTCAGATCTCCAGAGTGGAGAACAAACCCTGGTCCCTAATGAAATGGGCATCAGTGAAGCAAAGTCCCCATCTTTGCCTTTTGCCCCTTGAAAGCACGAAACAGAATCTTGTCTTTTCCATATAATTCTTTCACTCATGCCGCCCCTTCTTGTTCTCGACTCAGATATGCTTCTTTTACTATGTTAAATCAGTTGGGAGACAGTACATACAGCATCTGAAGCTGGAATCATGACCACAAACACAGGAAAAATCTCCTGTGCCATATAACCAGTGCTTTGTTTTTCCTCCCTGCCTCAACAGAAAGGTCAATGCTAAAGCTGCCCAGGTAAACTGAAAGAACCCTGGCAAAGATGGGTACCCTTTCCATTTTCTGTGTTTAGTCTCACCGAGTTATATTTGACTTACACATGGGTGCATAGAACATGAGCTTGCTTTTGGATTGATACTCCTAGATTCCCCAGACAGCATAATATTGTCCATGCTTGAGAAGGGATTCTGGCAGCAGTAGCCCTCAAAGTAACTTTTCCAAGCTTTGAATAGAACTGAAGAACTCAGGTGATGTTATCTGCTTACAAGATGGACCCAAAGTAGAAAGACTCTTTCTAATACTTGAAATCACAATGGGGCTCTTGGCAGTTCCAGCCAACGTGGTGTAATGATTTGATTTTTGGACTGTAATACTGGAGACCAAGGTTTGAATCCCCATTCAGCCATGGAAACCCATATTTTCTTAGCCTCAGAGGAAGACAAAGGCAAACCCTCTCTGACCAAATCTTGGCATTAAAACTTCATGATAGGTTCACCTTATGGTCACCATAAATCATAAGCGACCTGAAAACACAAAATAAAGGGAACATCACACAGGGGACATTTGTGTTTCCTGGAGTAAACATGTGGGTGCTATACATGAATTTAGAAGCAACTTTGAATATCCATGGACTGTGTACATACCTCCAGTTGCCTCCAGCTGTTAAAGGTTTGTATATGAAGTACTAATTTCCACAGGAATGGTTACATATTCAAGTGTTTCATACACCATCAGCAATGTATTGTCCACTCCATCCTTCCACGTCCAGACGCTTGGTTAACAAGTCTTATCAGCTCCAGATGCTGGTAACATTTGAGCAATTTTATGCTTTGAGCTTCTCAGAGAACATAGCTACTGGGCAATGAATGCAATTAAACAAACAGTGGAGGAAGGAGTACATCAAGGATAATGATATTGTTTTCCTCCTCCTAACTCCAATCAGTATGTGTATAATGTAGAAATGCTGACAACCAATCTATTACATATCTCCTTGAGCTTCTTAAATCAATAAAGCAGCATCAGTTTGCGACTAAAGCTGGAATAAAGATATTTCTGTCCAACAGCCAAATTCGAGGAACAAACTAATGAGAAGATATACCAGGACTTTATGCTTTCCTTGATATCTTGTTCATTTCTTAACAAGGATGATAGCTCCAACCATGTTGACTACTTTATCCTTCTGCCATACAAAACAAACATTTACCATTTTACGAATGCAATCAATATTTATTTGCTGCTTATAATTAAGTCACATTGCAGTTCAGTTCAATAAAATGTGTTCTCCATAATGATTTGTACAGCTTCCTTAAAGGTTTGCTAAGCATCTCAATGTTTTTTATTGAAAACCATTGACAGTCATGGGAAAACAATTTCTTTTAGACATCACTATGATTTAACATAGAAAATATTCATCAGTTTGTGCTTTACATCCATGAAAAATCTCAGTCCTGCAAACTATCTTCTACAGCAGTAAAACAAAAGGACATTCACAATACGATTGCCTAGTAGTAGAATCCATACATACTATTGCACATAAACAAGGGGAAAGTCCCAAAGGATGAAGAATCGATTATTTATTAATTCCTTTAGCTTTGTGCCTAAATCATGGCAAGAAACAGAATCCCTCTCCCACTCCCACCCCTGCACTTAAAACTCAAGTGAGAGAATGATTTGGGAGGGAAAATTAATTGGGGGGAAATGTATGTAATCAGACTTTGAGAAGGAAAAATGAGAAATGTGTAATCTTCTGAGAAGCAACAGAACTCATAAGGTTCATGTGAAAAAAGGAAACTTTTCAAGTTCTCACGCCCTCCAACTGTCCCAATCTCGGCTTCTTTCTTGAGAGTATTATTCATCAATTTTAAATTTACAAGAACTGACATCACAGTAATAAACACAGTCTAACACAGTCTTTCCCAACTTCGTGCTCTCCTGATATGTTGGCATATGATCCCCATAATTTCCCAACACAGTAATCCAAAATATCAGAAGGGTTTCTCAAGAGGATCTAGTGTATCAGGGCTCATGACTGAAGGAACATCACACCCCTTTCTCTCTGTGAATATCAACTGTTGCTTGTCACCAGCTTTTGCTCCTTTGGTCTTTTCACTCTGCTGTTGCTTTGCTGCCTTCAAATAACCCTCCTGCAATTTATCCCCTTTAGCCTAGCCTTGGCACTTTATAATTTTCCACCTGAAATTGGTACACTGTCAGTGATCTGATACCTCTGTAAACTGGAACTACCACCCTTGTAAATGGATGATGGTGTTGGTGTTGGTGACACTAACAAGCTTACAGGGAAATAAACAAAATATCCA
Source organism: Sceloporus undulatus (assembly GCF_019175285.1). NCBI lineage: Eukaryota > Metazoa > Chordata > Lepidosauria > Squamata > Phrynosomatidae > Sceloporus > Sceloporus undulatus. The sequence continues at coordinate 125,431,783 of NC_056524.1, read as the reverse complement.
CTGAATGTCTGCTCACTTCTCAAAAATAGAGTTGTCATTCACCCATGGAACCTGCATTATGCCAGCAATGAGTTTGTGATACCATACCATCCAACTGTCCCAATTTGCCAAATCCCATCCCAGTTAATTCTCTGACATCTTAGTTACTTAATGTCCCAGTTTCTCACTTCTCCCCTTTGTGCCTCCTTTGCTGAAAACTGAGGTCGTAGTGCACAAATAGTCCACACTCCATTAACCCAGTGAGGAGAGAGGAGGAGCAGACTCTTACCCTTCCCAGTAACTTCACACACACACACACACACACACACACACACACACACACACACCTGCTGCACCCTCTCCTAGCTTTTGTATTCAATAACCTGATTACTTCTGATATTGCTTGGCCACATGTGTCCCAGTAGCCCTCTGTGAAATGTTGGAGAGCATAGAGATGTACATTGCCATGATCTCCAGAGGAAACCTGTGAATTATTGACAGCTATAGAGGTTTCATGGCAAGGTTTGACAGCACTGGAATATGGTTTAGCTGTGATGACACAAGGCCATCTTTCAGTGCTACCTACTGAAATGATGAATATAATCAGACTATACATTCACATAGCCCAGTTTAATTTTTTTAATCAACTCTTTAGAAACAAAATAGGACCTGCCGAAATTGGCTTAGTGGTAGCCGCTTTGGTTGGAATCCTGTTGATTAGTCCCAACAATAGAACCACTGAATCAATTGGATTTAACTTTTTTGACTCACCATCCAATAATGGATTCAACGTATCTAGTTACAACGAACCAACTAGCCAAAGTGGACTATGTGAACCAAGAACAGGATTTGTTACTTTTCCTCCTTCCCTGTATATGAAAGATTTCAAAAAGTTGTACTATGTCAAGACTGGAACTCATCTTACACTTATTCCCCCCCCCCAGTTCAGTTGACACTTCAAGAATCTCCCTTCTTATTACTCATAAATCAAAGGTAAATTTAGGAAGCCAGTGATTTCCCAATACTGGCAAGCTAATAACATGGCATAATAACAAGCAACTTAGTGACAGAATAATTTGCATTTGCAGCTGTGTTCCAGCACTAATCTAAATCAAGCTCTGACTGAGTCAAAGCATGGGGGGGGGGGACAAGAATGATGCAGAACAGGTGCAGGTAACAAAATCAATTTCTTGAGAGCGCCACTGAAACACATGTGAGCAAAATGTCTTATGGCTAAAGGCATTGCCACTCTCACCTCTAGACTCTAATCCTTAACCCTAAAACCAATAGTTATTCTTGCTGGCAGATGGCTAGTCTAACCAAGTAGACTCCATGGACAAACACAGTTGACCACTGTCGCTCTGCATTGGGCGTGCATATGGGTACACATGCCAAGTTTCCAAAACACAGTTGCTAACTGAGCAATGCCAGAACATCTGTGGGGTTGAAATTCAGGAAAGTCCTCTTAAGGATGTTCAGGCAAAGGCTGTGGTCATCAGTTCTTAGCTTTGTAATGACTGTGTTGTGACAATAACTTTCACCCCATTGATGTAATGGAATAGTTTATGTTGTCACTGTAACCCTATTAGTCTAAATCAAGGCCAATAGCATTCGTTGATTCCAAAAGTAGTTTGAACATGCAATCACATTGGAGATTATCACGGGATAGGGATGGGATCACTCCCCCTCCTTATCCTGTCCATGGCCTGAGTGAAAGTGATTGTGCAAATCACTTTCATATTGCAGCTGGGTGAAAATTATTATTGCTCTCAGCTGAAAGTGCTTTCAGCCATCATGGTAGTAACAGGTTCTTCTGTTGTTGCAAAAGACTGAAAATGATGGCTGAAAGCACTTTTCAGCCAGCTGCAGTGTGAAAGTGATTTGTGTGATCACTCTCACTTGCGCTTCCCTGCTGGGTCAAGTGTGGGTCATGTATAAAAGTCCTTCCCGCATCCCATCCCTCATGTGATAATCTCCCGTGTCTTCAACAGAATTTTACAGCGTTTTCCCCTTACCACCACAACATTGGGGCGTGTGTGTTCGGTTTAGGAAATTCTGAGCCATTTTCCTAAGTATATTTTTTTTGGGGGGGGGGAGAACAGAAAAGTAATTTTTGTTTAAAAAAAAGCAATGGGTGATATTAAGATTTTACATTTAAAAAGCAATGTGCCAAGTTCTACAGATGCCTATTGAAACTACACTGTATGGCAGCTATAGCATGCAAAAACCACTTACTATGCGATTGTATTTATTATGTGCACAGTCAGCTTTCCCTCACTGCCAACAACATGAATTGGTGGTGTGTGAAAACTCTTAATGTAATGGAAATGATTTACTTTTGGAATTGAACCACTTCCAATGTTTTTTGTGACAGCCACGATATAAAACTTGATCTCAGACATGTTTCATTTATCAAGATATTTGAAGTTTCTTAAGAATAGAAAATAAATATGTTGTGTTCAGCTCCACATCTAAAAGCCGCACAATATTGCCAAGTAAGGCATGTTACGATACATACTGTGTGTAGCAAGTTGCTTGCTCTTAGGCAGAAACAGGTAGCTGTTGTCTATAGGTCTCAGTCTATGGGGATCATGTCTTGGTAAAAAATCAGTTCAATCCAATTCAGTTTAAATATGTGTCACATATATAAAGAACATAGCTTATGAGATTTTTGTGATAAAGTCAAGCAAGCAGAAACAAATAAAAAAGGATGTCTAACTCCTATCCCAAGGAATGGCTCTGTCATTCAAAGCAAATTTTAGTAGACTTTGGAGACTATACCAAGTTTCACTCAAGAGCCTGAATTGTTCTGCTAGTCTCAGATGAAGCAGAACCATTGAATCAAGTGCTGAACTGTGAGTCAACACCTATTTAAATCCCACTGATGTAATGGGACTACTGTAGGTGGAAGAAACAATAGGATTCAGGCCAAGGTGTGTTAGAAATAGATATATTTGTTCTGTGCTATTTTTTCCTTCTCTCTATAAAAGCCTCAGAACAGAAACTTCCTTGTTATATTTATCCTACAGATTGGAATGGGTATGCAACCAAAGAATTTCAATGTGCACCCTTATTTTGGGGCATGAAATTGGGCTAGCTCACATATTGCTTGGTTTTGATAACGGATCTGTTTCCATAAAAATAAATTGCACAGTAAGTTTCTGAGCTGCAGCAGCTTTCTATTCTCATCACTATTCAACAGTCCTGTGAGAAACAGCAGACTGTACAATGCTTGGTGGAGAAAAATGTGGATTTGCACCCAAACACATATATTTAGAGTAAATTGACAGTTTCAGGTGGGTGGGGGAAACTCGGAAGGGATATTGATTGATTTGTTGTCAAAGACAACTTGCTAAGAATGCAAGTCCCAACTAGCTAAGGTGGAAAGTCTTCTGTTTGCTGGGTATTCCCTGCCAATTACTGCTAAAACACGCAGACCTACTTTGGGAGCCTTAGGCCAAAGAACAAAAAGCACACAATTCCTACAGGGAACAAATGTTTCTTTCGCAGCACCTGCAAGCAGCTAGATGAAAGTATTATTTTAGCGTCAGTATAATTTAAAAGAACCAGAGTTCAAATATTATTTACAACAATAATGGATGCCTACTGCTGATGTTTAGAGATCTCAGTCAGATAGACACACACTCTTGCAAGATACTCTTATTCCAGTGGTTTTCAGTTGCAGGATGTCAGAGTTTGATGGACTTCCATTTCCAGAGGCCCCAGACACCATGTGCAGCAGTGAAGTTTTCTGGGCATCTAAGTCCAACAATATCTGGAGCTACACTAGTAAAGAACCCTTCCTTCCCTTCTTTATGGATTTCCATGCCCCCATGCAAACAGCCAGTATTCCACTGAGCCTGCTCAACCTCATTTGGCTTCTTTAGGAATACCCCCTCCAGGTAGCTTTTCTCTGAAAATGTTTTATATTCCTGCAAACCTTGGGATTCCTCCAACTTTGTAGATACCTCTGCCCTCTCTGTCTTTCTATGTATGTAGAAAGAGAGGGTTGTTTTGGCCACATAAGGATTCACATTTGGGGAATGAATTTCCTTTCAGTATATAGGCATACACTTGATGCTCGCAGAATGGACTGACATCATTAGCTAATTCCTGACCTCATTTCAAGCCTCACTAAAAGATAAGCCTTAAAAATGCCATTGAAACCTGGAAGAAGCAAGCTGAGAATCTGGCCCTCTCTGTTTATAATTAAGCATCTTTTTGCTGATATGACACAGAGACTATCAGCAAATTATGGAGAAGAACATAAAAGGATTTTAAAGCTCTTTTGTAGCTTTTAAAAGGGGGGGTTGGTGAATAATAATTAGAATACAAATGGGCTTTTAAAGAGTTCCTGCCTAAGGCTTGTTATGCTAAATTAACGAAACTGTTTTGTTAATGAAAAAAGCAACGTGTTGTTTTAGGTTACGAATTATGCACCGCCCTTTAATAAATTTTAAATTAAACAAAGCTTGTGCCTAATTCATGAAAGTGGAAATACCTCCACTCGGAGTCATGAGACTATATGATTTATGTGGTGTGTGCCTAATTTATAACACTCAGCGGCACCTTTGCCTAACTTGTGAAATAATCGACGCTTCCCCCAGGTTCATGAAACTCACTGAGTGAAGCAAAAACTCCACTTGACTCAACTTGTCACATCATTGCCTAATAAATTAAACAATGAGTTTGATGCATTAGGAAATGGTGGTTTATCAGCAAAACAGAAACGTATTGTGAATTAAATAAGGAAGGGAACTAGACAGAATGTGAAGATCTATGATTAGAATCTCATACAGTCAAAATAAAATAGCAAGCATGAGTGAAAGCCAGCATGGTATAGTGGTTTGGGTATTGGACTAGGACATTCATAGACATAGGATTCAAAATCCCCACTCAGCAATGGAAACCCACTGGGTGACCTTGGGCAAGTCATAGCATTCTCTCAGCCTTTTCCTTTGCAGGAAAGCAAAGGCAATCCCCTTTGGAACAAATCTTGCTAAGAAAACCCTTTAGGGTTGCCATAAGTTGGAAACACCTTGAAGGTACACGACAGCAGCAGCAAGACAAGGATAAAAAGGATTAGACAGAGGCGGTAATAGGACATGGAGAATATTACTTCCTCAGAGCACCATTTTTCCCAGTTAAATAAGCCTTCTCCATACTACTGTTTACAGCCAGCATGGTGCAGTGGTTTGGGTATTGGACAATGACTCCGGAGACCAGGGTTCGAATCCCTACTGGGTGACCTTGGGCAAGTCACACTTTCTCAGAAGAAGGCAATGGAAAACCTCCTCTGAACACATTTTGCTATTATATAATCTATAAATCTCAAATATAATCTAGAATTTTTGGTTTTAATGATGAGATATCTATCAACTACACTCTTTTCTGCATTCATCATATCTTTAATTGTATAATTAAAAGGAAGGATAAAAAGGAGGAAGAGGATAAAAAAACAGAATGGGAGGAAGTGGGAGAAAACAACATAAACATGTGGGATGGATTGAAGGAAGATTGTTCACTTCATTAATCAGATGCATAGTAATGCATATGCGACATTACAGAGGGATTCACTGCAGTTCAAAAGGATTGTATGTTTTACAATAATATACAATAGAAGCTAATCCAGAATTAAATCAATAGAGAAATTACTGAAGAGAGTCACAATGCTCCATCACTCCTCCACATCAAGAATCCAAACCTTTTCCTTCTTTCTATACAGGTAAGCAGGGAGAAGAAAATGATCCCTGCTTTTCAGGCATAAAAACCTGACCATTTGAAAGCGCCATGGGTGCTTGAAGGCTCTGGTCTTCCATTAAGCAAATTAACGCTCCTCTCCACCACTACTGAATCCCAAGACTCACCTTGATTCTTCTTTCCCAAGCACAGGTCTTCTTTAACCTGGGCTCCCTTCTCTCTCCTTTTCACAGGTCAGCCGACTTTAACAACAGAAGTATATATTTCTTCCATTTTAAAATATTTCTTCTCATGAAGCAGCAAACCTTCCTCTTTACTTGCATGTAACAGAGATGTAACCAGCCTAATAAGTTCTAATGAATTCTAACAGGCTATTCTACGACAGTGTTTTCCCCCAAAAAACCTTCGGAGTTAATTGGGTAATCTAGCAAGTTTACTAGAAAAGCCCACTGAATTAACAGCTAAATGAGTTAATTAGTGAATTAATTCCAAGCTGTGTAAAGCAGATACTGAAGAGTGGGCTGTTGGCCAGAGCTGAAAACAAGGATGAGGTAAAGAGCTACAAAGCAAAGGCCAAAAGCACAAGGTCTGGGCTGGGCCTCGCAGACTGGGTATATGTCTGCTTTTGCAAAAAACCAAAAACTACCAGTTTTAATACTCTTTCAGTCTTTTGTCCCTCTTTGTTCCCTTACTGTTCTTCTTTGCTGCCACAAATGGTGACAAAACCATTTGCAGATACAGAGCTGGACCTGAGATAACCAGCAGTAACACTGTTAGATGAAAGAGCAGCATTTTGTACATACAAGTAGAAAAGAATATTTGCCGTTTGCCACAGCACTGTTTAAAATTTGACTATATGTGTCTGCACTTCAGGGGAAAAAAATTGGAAAGCAGCTCATCTGAAAACACTGCTCCGTGTCTTGACCCATGAATGAGGAATGTGTGACCCTTCAGATGTTTTTGGACTACAATTCCTATTATCCCTCACTGTAGCTATTCTTGGTAGGGCTGATGGGGAGTGTGGCCTGAGGCACATCCTCAGCTCAGTGCTAGAGGGAGAATCTGTCTATCCCAGTTGCCTCATTTTCCACCTGATTAGCAGATATATGGAAAGCCAGTCAAACATGACAACTTGCATTCTGAAACTGAAAGCATGGTGCATTTTAAAGCTGCCTTGAAAATAAAGCTTTAGATGGCATAGTATTATGGCATAAGACATTGTTAAAGCAAATGAAGATGAGAAGTTGCAGTAGCACATAGGAATCTTAAGGTGAAGGAAGTAAAACTTAAACATAAACTTTAATAATACACAGCATTAAGGGATTTCAAAATCTTCAGAATTCTTCAGCATCCAAAACTGAAGCATTATAAATTCCCCTGGTTTTTCAGCATTAAAGCTGTAAGATTATTTTGGTGGAAGAATTCGATTTTTAAAAATATATATTAATGTCCTGGGTTCTACCATTCATGTTTATAGCCTACAAATTAGAATTTTACTACTGAAATCAATATTTTAATCCAAAATCTAAATAAAAACCTGATGTGCTATATGTTTATGTTTCAAATCCTGCTCATCTGAAGACTCTTCCAATGATATGTTATGAAAGAACTAGAGATTCAAGATAATGAGATTGTACAAAGATTTGCGCACAAGCTTGAAACCTTTTGGCACAAACCTCTTGAGATCTACCCAAAGTTGGCACGCTTTCATGCATTGTCTGGAAGAAAGTTGTGTGTCACAGAATAACTTAGCTTCAGCAAAAACTTTCCACAGAAATCTTGATAAATCAATCAGCTTCCTGTTTTATCCTCTTATGAGCCCTTTTAGGACCCCACCACTACCAGCATTATGGACTCATCATAAGGAAAATACTATTGAGGAACACATGTTAGTTGCTCCACATTTTGTGCTTTCAAAACCTCCAAGTTAGCTACAGGACTTCTTAAATGTAGGCTAGTAACTGTGCCAGTCTGAGTAGTTTGGCTTCAAAAAAATGTGTAATGAGAATTAAGCCAACCTTCAAGGTCCCTTCAGCTTAGTATGTTTGACTCCCCAGTTTCTGTTGTATGGTACCCCAAATGTAATTAGATGCCAGGATTCCCTCCTTACCCAAAACTCTGCCTGTAAATAATAGAAGGGCAGCATGCTTTGTTCTGCTACATTCACTCTGAACATACATAGCATAAAGAACAATACGATCAGTCCTTGGAAATTTATATTATGATCAATCCTTGGAAATTAGATTTCAAACTTTTACCAACTTTTATAGTTTCCACTAGCCCAAAGCTATTAGGAAAACCTTTAAACACCAAGACAAGAACATGGAGGATACTGCTTATGCAGGTACCTTATTTTGAAGAAAGAGCTATTCATTAACCAACTGAAACATACTGATTAGGGTGTACTGGAAAATGTAACATATTGTTTTGATGAATGACAAAATCTATAGGGACATAAAATAGTGAAGATGACTAAATGACTCTTTCAGCTTATCAAAATCAACAAGAGGTCCATATAGTAATTCACCACTGAATAATTAAGTTCAATGTTCAATTAGTGTCTCTGTGCACATATGGATGTGTATGGGTGTGTCGCTGCACACACGAGGGCAAATCACCATCGTTCTACCTGACTGTTATAATCCTCAGTAACAGCTACTGCTTCTGCTTCTTCTTCCTTTTCCCATTCACGGAGCTTCTGTTCATGCAATATTTTTCGCTCTTCCCGTCGTTTTTGGCGATTTTGTTCATGCTCTTCTAGTTTAGCATATTGAAAGCGCTGCAGAAATAGGTCTTTAGCATATACGTACAGCTGCATATCCAAGAAGTTCAGTTCTTCTATGCGTTTCCGCACTGAGTCACTGATATCCACATTGGAGGCCCGTGTAATATTGTACTGAGTGAAAGGGGAAATGAACTCCAGATTGAAGGTCCTCTCAAAGAGATATTGAGTTTTTCTCTGAAATTCAGTGAGTCCAAAAAATGCCATGTTTTTCAGGTTGTTCTTGGCACTTTGGAGGAGGATCATGTTTCTTTCACTTTCATTCATAAAGGTCAAGTTGTAACATCCAACAAGACTGAGGTCTGCAAGCATGCGCACCTGGCGGTTGTTAGCCAGGTTGTGGCTGCAGCTCATGAACTCCTGTAAGCTCACCCCAGACCAGTCATCTCCTAGATAACACATAGGCAACTCCTCTGGTGTGGGGCTTCGCCCATCGCACATGTGGAGGGAAGTCTTCCATGTTGCTCCTCTCTGGACATGTTTCCATTCACTCAAGAAACGTGAGACAGGGTCCCTCAGCATTGTGATATAGTAGAAGTTCCTGAAAGATTTAAGAACATGTATTAGTTAGTGTACTGGATGTTTTTGTTTTCTCTAATGAGCCAAATTCCACAGTGGTTTTGGTCAGAAAAAATCAGGGCATTTTGGTCACAGAGTTCTGATTAAACACATCCAATGAGCTCCAAATTAATTGCGACAGTAGGGGATCTGTGACTGGATGTCTTTTTAAGAAAGTGTAAAGCACTCATGCCCCTCACAGATTTCAGCACTTTCTGCACTATTTCTCTCAGTTCCCAAAGTTCCTATTTCTCCCATAGGGGAAAACACAGATGTCCCATATTGGTCCTTGTATGTTTTTCTACATGGGGCAATTGGGGAAATCAAGGTAGGCATTTTTAAATCAGGAAAATGACATGGGCTAGAGTGTCTCTCCTTCCCCATGAACAAAGTCACAATTAGATTTACTCCCACCCCAGTTGTTGATGTTGTGTTTGATCTATGGCGACCCTAAAGCCCTATCATAGGGTTTTCTTGGCAAGTTTCTTCAGAGGGAGTTTGTCATTGCCATCCTCTGAGGCTGAGAGATTATGACTTGCTCAAGGTCACACAGTGGATTTTTATACTTGAATAGGGGATTCAAATCCTGATCTCCGGAACCATGGTCCAACACTCAAACCACTACTGATAGCTGTAATTAAACTTAAAAAACAATGGGATATATGGCCATGGATCTCTCGCCACCATGTCTTTTTGTGTTCTATGAATTACCAGAATGGGGGACATTCTAGCCCATGGGTCAGATTCAGCCCATGGTGCTTCCACATCTGGCCCCCCTGAGGTCTCATCCTTGAAGCTTTGTCTCTAAGAGAAAGATGAGGAGAGAAATAAAGTGGCTCAGTTTGCTGTCACGGTTCCTGAATGCTCAACTTATTACTTCCGTTTCCTAACAGGTGCGTTTATTGCACAGGCCCTAGAACGGGCCTGTCACATTACAAAAAGGGGCGTGATGGGGATGGGAGATGGCATAGAACACTGTTCACCACACAGAAGAACGCCACCGCCAGATGTTCCCATTGCATTCCACATCCATCCCAGAGGGGGCGATTTTTGAAAATGCTCTTGAACAGTTCTCAAAAATTGCCCCCTCTGGGACAAAAGTGAAATGTGATGGGAATGTCCATCGGCAACGTTCTCCTGTGCAGCAAGATGCATTCTATGCCGCCTCCTGTCCCCATCACGCTCCTTTTTGTAATGTGACAGGCCTGTTCTAGGGCCTGTGCGATAAACTCCAGGGAGAGGAGGGAATCTGGATATAATGAGAGCTGCTTCTTCAAGGCCTCTGGAGCACATTTGTGGTACCTAAAGTCTCCACAAATCCCTCATTTTTTCCAGTGAGAAAGATGACAAAGGCTAAATGTGTTTGCATGTGGGACCAGGAGAGGGAGCGTGTAGGAGAGAGAAGTAAGAAAGGAAGTTGATTTTATTCTTATGATCCACAACCTGCTTCCATGGAGCCAGTGCAGCCCTTAGGCTGAAAATGTATCTGGACCCTGTCACTGTTTTTCTGTGCCTTGAAGTTATTTCTGATTCATGGTGACCTGAAGGGGTTTCCTTGGCAAGATTTTTCAGAGGGGGTTTGCCCTTGCCTTCCTCTGAGGCTGAGAGATTGTGATTTGCCCAAGGTCACTCAGTGGGTTTCCATGGCTGACCAGGGATTCAAACTCTGGTTGCCAGAATCGTAGCCAAGCACTCAAACTGCTATAGCACACTGGCTCTCATACGTATACATAAACTGTCTTCAAAACCAACACACAGGAGAAACAGACCAGCATGAAAAGCTGGCTTCCAGACAGTGTGGTATACAGACATAAGCTACACTGGCAGTGGTGTGGCGTTTACATGCCCCAGGCCGCCAGAGTGGCTTGAAGCCACCCATAGGCCATGGTGGAATGGGAAAAACTGCCTTTTTACTGGCCCCAAAAGGAGCGGCTCTGGCTGCAAAGGGGATTGGAGCCACAGTGTGTGTTCGCTGTGGCCCCAATCCATCTTTGGAAGGGGCAACTTCAAGCCACCCCTTCACAGCCATTTATTTTGGCCTATATTTAGGTCTCCACATATAATGTTCAACCTGAAACAAAGCTCTAGGCAGAATTCTGTTCTATGGCCATGACTACCTGATTTTAAATTTGGACTTTCTAAAACAAATCTCAGTTTTAAAAGATTTTTTCACTTCTACTTGATTCAGAAGTTCTTGCATCCAAGGCTAAAAAAAAAAAAACCCCTGCAGTCACTACAATGACTATAAGCTTGATATAATCCGAGGAAGCAAACAGTACAATCTGTAAAGCTGTCAGGGCTAAATAAGAAATGCATATCATGTGATGGATCTCTTTGAAGATGATGCAGTCATCTGTAGCCTCTGGCTATACAATAAGGAAAAACATGACCGTTCTCCTTCAATCTCTTCCTAGATTTCTGAGAATACATAAGAGCATGCAAAAAACCCTAGTCTCTTACTGCCCGATAGCCAGAGGCTACAAATGATCACAGTATGCTAAGTTGTAAGAAGCTGCTTCACAACTTGCAGTCATCTGTTGCTGCTCACATATCTCATTGGGAGAAAAGTTGGATATAAATTAATTAAATAAAGAAATATTTAAAATATCATCAAACTGCCAAAGTATCCAAACAGGTCGACAGTTTTAAAATAAAAAGATGAGGTTAAATCAGCTCAGATCCAAACATCTAGCATCACCAATGGCTTGGGTTGCACCATCTGTGCCCAAATGTTGGAGAGGTGGTCTGGGCAGTTTTGGTCTTCCAGATGCCTTTGGACTGCATTTCTCACAATCCTTCAAAACTGGCTATGCTTACTCCCATCAATTCTAATATTTATTTCCCTCACATGTAAACAATAAATTACAATCTTCCCTTTCAAATGTTAGGTGATCATACTGTGCTTGTGATTTTATTTTGTAAGCTATATTGAACAAAATGATGGGCCAAAAATTAAATAAATAAATATGACAAATTCTAACTAGAAAATAAGTTCTACCACAAACTCATTTCTAAGGATTAATTTGCACATCTCTTTTATGTAGGTGGAGATGTCTGTGTGCACAGCTTGTCAGCAAGAAATAAATTTACCTGTGTATGTCAACAGAGTGACTCACAAAGATAATGCATAAAAAGGCCCTAGCAACAATAAACATAATGCCCAGGAAGCCCTAAAGCTTTTTAAAATATTGGAAGGCTATTATAAAACAGGTTGGAAATCCAAGAGTAAGGACACAGCAAAGGGAAGAAAATACCTTTTAATTAAGAATAGGATTTCTTATAGGAAATTAAGTATTGAGTGCTCCAGGGAGTCTGCTAAAACCTCCCCATGCAGCAGTCTTCTAGAAATAATAGCAAAAAATAAAAATAAAAGGTTTAAAGAAAGCTAAGAGACAATAATTTATTGTTGAATAGATAAGACTTGATATAACAATTATCATGCTTCTACTACTGTGACAGTGTTGAAAAGAGAAAAGTAAATTATCTTACTATTTTGTAACATACAGTTTTGACAACCCTGCTAATTGCCTAAAGGTTACCTATGCAGAGATGTAATTCGTTTTTAGAAAGATGGATATTTTTCGGCCTCTGAGGGAGAGAGAAGGCTGGCCCAGTACCATCAGGGGCCGGCCTGAAGAAAGAGGCTCCTCCCTCCCTAACTGTCATCTTTCGGCCTCTGAGGAAGAGAGAAGGCTGGCCCAGTTCCATCAGAGGCTGGCCTGAAGAAAGAGGCTCCTCCCTCCCTAACTGCTGTTGGCCAGAGCTGAAAACAAGGATGAGGTAAAGAGCTACAAAGCAAAGGCCAAAACACAAGGTCTGGGCTGGGCCTCGCAGACTGGTATCTTCTGCTTTTGCAAAAAACCAAAAACTACCAGTTTTAATACTCTTCAGTCTTTTGTCCCCTTTGTTCCCTTACTGTTTCTTCTTTGCTGCCACAAATGGTGACAAAACCATTGCAGATACAGAGTTGGACCTGAGATAACCAGCAGTAACACTGTTAGATGAAAGAGCAGCATTTTGTACATACAAGTAGAAAAGAATATTGCCGTTTGCCACAGCACTGTTTAAAATTTGACTATATGTGTCTGCACTTCAGGGGAAAAATTTGGAAAGCAGCCATCTGAAAACACGCTCCGTGTCTGACCCATGAATGAGGAATGTGTGACCCTCAGATGTTTTTGGACTACAATTCCTATTATCCCTCACTGTAGCTATTCTTGGTAGGGCTGATGGGGAGTGTGGCCTGAGGCACATCCTCAGCTCAGTGCAGAGGGAGAATCTGCTATCCCAGTTGCCTCATTTTCCACCTGTAGCAGATATATGGAAAGCCAGTCAAACATGACAACTTGCATTCTGAAACTGAAAGCATGGTGCATTTTAAAGCTGCCTTGAAAATAAAGCTTTAGATGGCATAGTATTGGCAGAAGACATGTTAAAGCAAATGAAGACGAGAAGTTGCAGTAGCACATAGGAATCTTAAGGTGAAGGAAGTAAAACTTAAACATAAACTTAATAATACCAGCATTAAGGGATTTCAAAATCTTCAGAATTCTTCAGCATCCAAAACGAGCATTATAAATCCCCTGGTTTTCAGCATAAAGCGTAAGATTATTGGTGGAAGATTCGATTTAAAAATTATATTGTCCTGGGTTTACCATCATGTTTATAGCCTACAAAAGAATTTTACTACTGAAATCAAATTTTATCCAAAACTAAATAAAACCTGATGTGCTATATGTTTATGTTTCAAATCCTGCTCATCTGAAGACTCTCCAATGATATGTTATGAAAGAACTAGAGATTCAAGATAATGAGATTGTACAAAGATTTGCGCACAAGCTTGAAACCTTTTGGCACACAACCCTTGAGATCTACCCAAAGTGGCACGCTTTCATGCATTGTCTGGAAGAAAGTTGTGGTCACAGAATAACTTAGCTTCAGCAAAAACTTTCCACAGAAATCTTGAAACAATCAGCTTCCTGTTTATCCTCTTATGAGCCCTTAGGACCCCACCACTACCACATTAGACTCATCATAAGGAAAATACTATTGAGGAACACATGTTAGTTGCTCCACATTTTGTGCTTTCAAACCCCAAGTTAGCTACAGACTTCTTAAATGTAGGCTAGTAACTGTGCCAGTCTGAGTAGTTTGGCTTCAAAAAAAGTGTAATGAGAATAAGCCAACCTTCAAGGTCCCTTCAGCTTAGTGTTTGACTCCCCAGTTTCTGTTGTATGGTACCCCAAATGTAATTAGATGCCAGGATTCCCTCCTTACCCAAACTCTGCCTGTAAATAAAGAAGGGCAGCATGCTTTGTTCTGCTACATTCACTCTGAACATACATAGCATAAAGAACAATACGATCAGTCCTTGGAAATTTATATTATGATCAATCCTTGGAAATTAGATTTCAAACTTTTACCAACTTTATAGTTTCCCACTAGCCCAAAGCTATTAGGAAAACCTAAACACCAAGAAAGAACATGGAGGATACTGCTTATGCAGGTACCTTATTTTGAAGAAAGAGCTATCATTAACCAACTGAAACATACTATGATAGGGTGTACTGGAAAATGTAACAATTGTTTTGATGAATGACAAAATCATAGGGACATAAAATAGTGAAGATGACTAAATGACCTTTCAGCTTATCAAATCAACAAGAGGTCCATATGTAATTCACCACTGATAATAAGTTCATGTTCAATTAGTGTCTCTGTGGCACATATGGATGTGTATGGGTGTGTCGCTGCACACAGGGGCAAATCACCATCGTTTCACCTGACTGTTATAATCCTCAGTAACAGCTACTGCTTCTGCTTCTTCTCCTTTCCCATTCACGGAGCTTCTGTTCATGCATATTTTTCGCTCTTCCCGCGTTTTTGGCGATTTTGTTTCATGCTCTTAGTTTAGCATATTGAAAGCGCTGCAGAATAGGTCTTTAGCATAACGTACAGCTGCATATCCAAGAAGTTCAGTTCTTCATCGTTTTCCGCACTGAGTCACTGATATCCACATTGGAGGCCCGTGAATATTGTACTGAGTGAAAGGGGAAATGAACTCCAGATTGAAGGTCCTCTCAAAGAGATATTGAGTTTTTCTCTGAAATTCAGTGAGTCCCAAAAATGCCATGTTTTTCAGGTTGTTCTGGCACTTGGAGGAGGATCATGTTTCTTCACTTTCATTCATAAAGGTCAAGTTGTAACATCCAACAAGACTGAGGTCTGCAAGCATGCGCACCTGGCGGTGGTTAGCCAGGTTGTGGCTGCAGCTCATGAACTCCTGTAAGCTCACCCCAGACCAGCATCCCTATAACACATAGCAACTCTCTGGTGTGGGGCTTCGCCCATCGCACAGGTGGAGGGAAGTCTTCCATGTTGCTCCTCTCTGGACATGTTTCCATTCACTCAAGAAACGTGAACAGGGTCCCTCAGCATTGTGATATAGTAGAAGTTCCTGAAAGATTTAAGAACATGTATTAGTTAGTGTACTGGATGTTTTTGTTTTCTCTAAGAGCCAAATTCCACAGTGGTTTGGTCAGAAAAAATCAGGGCATTTTGGTCACAGAGTTCTGATAAACACATCCAATGAGCTCCAAATTAATTGCGACAGTAGGGGATCTGTGACTGGATGTCTTTTAAGAAAGTGTAAAGCACCATGCCCCTCACAGATTTCAGCACTTTCTGCACTATTTCTCTCAGTTCCCAAAGTTCCTATTTCTCCCATAGGGGAAAACACAGATGTCCCATATTGGTCCTTGTATGTTTTTCTACATGGGGCAATGGGGAAATCAAGGTAGGTTTTAAATCAGGAAAATGATGGGCTAGAGTGTCTCTCCTTCCCATGAACAAAGTCACAATAGATTTACTCCCACCCCAGTTGTTGATGTTGTGTTTGATCTATGGCGACCCTAAAGCCCTATCATAGGGTTTTCTTGGCAGTTTCTTCAGAGGGAGTTTGTCATTGCCACCTCTGAGGCTGAGAGATTATGACTTGCTCAAGGTCACACAGTGGATTTTATCTTGAATAGGGGATTCAAATCCTGATCTCCGGAACCATGGTCCAACACTCAAACCTACTGATAGCTGTAATTAAACTTAAAAAACAATGGGATATATGGCCATGGATCTCTCGCCACCATGTCTTTTTGTGTTCTATGAATTACAGAATGGGGGATTCTAGCCCATGGGTCAGATTCAGCCCATGGTGCTTCCACACTGGCCCCCCTGAGTCTCATCCTTGAAGCTTTGTCTCTAAGAGAAAGAGAGGAGAGAAATAAAGTGGCTCAGTTTCTGTCACGGTTCCGAATGCTCAACTTATTACTTCCGTTTCCTAACAGGTGCGTTTATGCACAGGCCCTAAATGGGCCTGTCACATTACAAAAGGGGCGTGATGGGGATGGGAGATGCATAGAACACTGTTCACCACACAGAAGAACGCCACCCGCCAGATGTTCCCATTGCATTCCACACCATCCCAGAGGGGGCGATTTTTGAAAATGCTCTTGAACAGTTCTCAAAAATTGCCCCCTGGGACAAAAGTGAAATGTGATGGGAATGTCCATCGGCAACGTTCTCCTGTGCAGCAAGATGCATTCTATGCCGCTCCTGCCCCCATCACCTCCTTTTTGTAAGGTGACAGGCCGTTCTAGGGCCTGTGCGATAAACCCAGGGAGAGGGGGAATCTGGATATATGAGAGCTGCTCTTCAAGGCCTCTGGAGCACATTTGTGGTACCTAAAGTCTCCACAAATCCCTCATTTTTTCCAGTGAGAAAGATGACAAAGGCTAAATGTGTTTGCTGTGGGACCAGGAGAGGGAGGCGTGTAGGGAGAGAAGTAAGAAAGGAAGGTGATTTTATTCTTAGATCCACACCGCTTCCATGGAGCCCAGTGCAGCCCTTAGGCTGAAAATGTATCTGGACCCTGTCACTGTTTTCTGTGCCTTGAAGTTATTTCGATCATGGTGACCTGAAGGGGTTTCCTTGGCAAGATTTTCAGAGGGGTTTGCCCTTGCCTTCTCTGAGGCGAGAGATTTGTGATTGCCCAAGGTCACTCAGTGGGTTTCCATGGCTGACCAGGGATCAAACTCTGGTTGCCAGAACGTAGCCAAGCACTCAAACTGCTATAGCACACTGGCTCTCATACGTATACATAAACTGTCTTCAAACCAACACACAGGAGAAACAGACCAGCATGAAAAGCTGGCTTCCAGACAGTGTGGTATACAGACATAAGCTACACTGGCAGTGGTGTGGCGTTTACATGCCCAGGCCGCCAGAGTGGCTTGAAGCCACCCATAGGCCAGGGTGGAATGGGAAAAACTGCTTTTTACTGGCCCAAAAGGAGGGCTCTGGCTGCAAAGGGGATTGGAGCCACAGTGTGTGTTCGCTGTGGCCCCAATCCACTTTGGAAGGGGCAACTTCAAGCCACCCCTTCACAGCCATTTATTTTGGCCTATATTTAGGTCTCCACATATAATGTTTCAACCTGAAAAACTCTAGGCAGAATTCTGTTCTATGGCCAGGACTACCTGATTTTAAATTTGGACTTTCTAAAACAAATCTCAGTTTTAAAAGATTTTTTCACTTCTACTTATTCAGAAGTTCTGCATCCAAGGCTCAAAAAAAACAAAACCCTGCAGCTCACTACAATGACTATAAGCTTGATATAATCCAAGGAAGCAAACAGTACAATCTGTAAGCTGTCAGGGCAAATAAGAAATGCATATCATGTGATGGATCTCTTTGAAGATGATGCAGTCATCTGTACCTCTGGCTAACATAGGAAAAACATGACCGTTCTCCTTCAATCTCTTCCTAGATTTCTGAGAATACATAAGAGCATGCAAAAAACCTAGTCTCTTACTGCCCGATAGCCAGAGGCTACAAATGACACAGTATGCTAAGTTGTAAGAAGCTGCTTCACAACTTGCAGTCATCTGTTGCTGCTCACATATCTCATTGGGAGAAAAGTTGGATATAAATTAATAAATAAAGAAATTTAAAATATTATCAACTGCCAAAGTATCCAACACGTGACAGTTTTAAAAAAAAAGATGAGGTTAAATCAGCTCAGATCCAAACATCTAGCATCACCAATGGCTTGGGTTGCACCATCTGTGCCCAAATGTTGGAGAGGTGGTCTGGGCAGTTTTGGTCTTCCAGAGACCTTTGGACTGCATTTCTCACAACCTTCAAAACTGGCTATGCTTACTCCCTCAATTCTAATATATTTCCCTCACATGTAAACAATAAATTACAATCTTCCCTTTCAAATGTTAGGTGATCATACGTGCTTGTGATTTTATTGTAAGCATATTGAACAAAATGATGGGCCAAAATAAATAAATAAAATATGACAAATTCTAACAGAAAATAGTTCTACCACAAAGTCATTTCTAAGGATATTTTGCACATCTCTTTTATGAGGTGGAGATGTCTGTGTGCACAGCTTGTCAGCAAGAAATAAATTACCTGTGTATGTCAACAGAGTGACTCACGAAGAAATGCATAAAAAGGCCCTGCAACAATAAACATAATGCCCAGGAAGCCCTAAAGCTTTTTAAAAATATTGGAAGGCTATTATAAACAGGTTGGAAATCCAAGATAAGGACACAGCAAAGGGAAGAAAATACCTTTTAATTAAGAATAGGATTCTTATGGAAATTAAGTATTGAGTGCTCCAGGAGTCTGCTAAAACCTCCCCATGCAGCAGTCTTCTAGAAATAATAGCAAAAAATAAAAATAAAAGGTTTAAAGAAAGCTAGAACAATAATTTATGTTGAATAGATAAGATTGATATAACAATTATCATGCTTCTACTACTGTGACAGTGTGAAAAGAGAAAAGTAAATATCTTACTATTCTTTGTAACATACAGTTTTGACAACCCTGCTAATTGCCTAAAGGTTACCTATGCAGAGATGAATTCGTTTTTAGAAAGATGGAA
>NC_056524.1:125398235-125412790 GCF_019175285.1 Sceloporus undulatus | reverse complement strand
ATCATAGGAACGGCGGTATATAAATAAAATTTCAATCAATCAATTTACTAGGGAAAAAGTTCTGTGTGATTTTTAGGTATAAACCAACAGTCAGTTATGTACTTTGAAGTCTACTCATTTAGCATAAGTCCACTAAGAATTTAGTAAACATAACAAAAATGGGTCATTTTCTTAAAAGAAAGGTCATAGTTACAAAGGATTCTGTTTGTACTACTAAAAGGAAGGTGCTATTGCATCTTATTACAAGAAAACAGGCAGAGGTATCTGTGTTGGCCATTTAGTAAATTCAAACAAAAATCCACCAAAGAGTGATATCTTTATTGGCCAACCAAAATGCACAATATACTTGTTGCAAGCTTTTGAAGCTCCGCTGGCTTCTTCATCAGGCAAGATGTTACATACCAAACAGGAGGAAAATTAGAGATGTTAGTAAGATACCTGCAATTTTTTACCTTTACACCTACCAAAATGGACTTTAAATTTTCTGGACTTTGCCCAATCCTGCATGGCCAGAGGAGAAAGGGCCAGCCTACTAAAGATACCCTCGCCATACCATCTTAACTAAGGACAGAAACAACAAAATGCAGGCATCTTTCTAACATCTCTAATTTTTCTCCAGTTTGGTATGTAACATCTTGCCTGATGAAGAAGCCAGTGGAGCTTTGAAAGCTTGCAACAAGTATATTGTGCATTTCGTTTGGCCAATAAAGGTAACACTCTTTGGTGGATTTTGGTTTGATCTCATTACAAGGTTTCAGATGTTGATAATGACAATCACATAAATGACTTAGACATTTGAAGCTCTTTACTTCAACTAATAATCCCCCTTGCATTAGGGTACTACCACAACTATAACCTCAACTGCATGTAGGACTTTTTACTGCAGGCAGTCACATGAATGTGTGGGCATGTAAACCTGGATCCAGAAAGGTCAGAATTGCAGTAATCATATGATGCCTTTATAATGCAAGCAATGTACAGGGGGCGGAGGTTTAACAAAAACTTCAAGGAAGCATCAAATTGGTTGATTTCTGCTAGGATCTTGGCAGTGACTAAAATAATAAAATAATACAGCTAATTAATCTAGTTGAGCTTTCAGTCTAAACTGAAATTATAATAAAGCTGTTTGCACTTCAGAAAAACATATCTTAGAAGAAGTAATTTTTCATATTACAGTCCCCAGAATTCACCAGCCATAATGGCTACTGATCATGATGGACGGAGGATTCTGGGAGCTTAGTAACTTTCAGAAGCACTGCAGGAAAACCTAAAGACACAGAAGCAATCACAAAGATGGGTTTCAGTTGACATAATCTTTTGTACATTGCTTGTGATGAAATGGGCAGGAGTCCACAAGTACTTATTTTTTATTTGTTTTAGCTTTTAAGGTGCCATGCAATTTGTTGTTCAAGTATTGACTTACTGCTGACATTGCCAGCTTTTGGTTTCAACAGTTCTAGTACCTGACAGAAGTCATGGAACTCTTGAGCATGGAACCCATGAGCAAAACTCTTGCATCTGTTTACCTTCTATCTAGGGAAAATGGAGATTTGGGTTTCAGAATGGGGTAGGAGAAATTAGGTGCAATGTTGGAAAATGTGAGCTATGGTAAGAATGGAGGAACAGCATGCAATCATGTTGTCAGCAGAATAATTAATAGGAGCAGAATACCTTACTGATGAGAAAGAGAAAATCAACACTGATTTGTTATTGACTGCTTAGAATGTAAATCTTAAAAAGCAATTCCTGCAACCACTTTGCACTTTAGTTACTGTCCTGAGAGTTTGTATATCCACTGTTGTTAATTAGGCATGAAGCAAAATTGAATATCCTTAAAACAGTCTCTCCTGGGCTCCTCATTACTGAAGGGATTATTCAGCAGTTACTTGCCCTAAATTACAAAGCTCAGACAAAACAAGTAAGAAATAACAGCTGAGGAAAAGTTCCCCATTGAAGTTAACACAGATGGGCCGGGATGAAAATAGTTCTCTGCTTCTCTTGACAAACACTACATTAATAAGTTATGAGTTTCTGATCCATTGATATAATTCCTTCTGACTTCCCAGACACTCACTCCTGGCTTCTTTTTGGATATGTCTTTTTTGACAGCAGGGAAGAAAGACCTGTACTGGCCTTGGTGTAGATGGGGTGGTGAGGGTGATGTAGTGAGAACAGTGGGACAGAAACCACTGTCATGCTGTGTAACTGTTCTGAGTTAAATTCCATACTAATTGGCAAGTGTGCCCACCATGGGGCCCATGAAATTGAAGGTGGCCATGCCCTGTGGCTTGCCAGGTGCTCGATGACTACTTAGTTTTTGCAGTCAAATGAGGAAAACCAAAAGTGTAACCAAGCCTCCAACAGGCATCTCTCCATGGTTGGTGGGTTATACAGTATTCAGCACACCTGTAATTCTGTCACCAGAAGCCATAGAGCGATACCGTTTCCTTAATCTTACTGTACCTTTAGAAACTGCTTAAACAGAACTGCTATTCAGAGATTTAGTGGGCTTTCTTTAGCATGCAGTGCATGTCTTCCCAAATGCCACGACTCATTTTAATCCCATCCTACCTGGCCCAATACTGAAATAGGCTTACAGCTAACCATTTTCAAGTAACATTTTCCCACACAAACTGCAATTTCAGAATATCCACACAGCTCACAGCTGGGCACCCTTTGGTATGGTTTTTCAGGCTTTCTGAATATTGTCATTCTAATACCAGGGCCAACAAGAAGGAAAGGAAACCAGTACAAGTGACCAGAAGCTGGCAATCTAGCTAGGGTTCAACTATGTTTTGCTTTTCATACTTGTTGTCTTTCTTGGTAGTATAGTTGTTGCTGATTTTTTTTGGGGGGGGGGGAGAATTAGAAGATTGCAAGATCAGTGAATTTCAAAGAAAATAATGTCTTCAAAAGTCTTGATTGTAAATATGAAAGCTTTTCAAGCACTCTGCCCTTGGTGTAAGAAAGAACAGGACTGGAGCAAAGGGACAGAGTAGCACCAAATGAGTGGGAAGACGTGACGAGAGTGGTGGCGGGGCAGGAGGTATCAGAAGTCACAGGTAAAATGCAAGATCTTTGATAATTGTAATGGCAGGAAACAAAGACCTGGAGTCATTCAGTCCACTGTGTCCTTAGTTGCTTGAAGGAAGAGGAGGAGGAGGAACAGCAGCCACTCCACCTCCACAGGTTGGGCGACCAACAATCTCAGTTCTTCACCAAATCCTCTGCTACCAAAGCTCTCCTAGTTGGTTCCCAAAGATTGGCTGCTAAGGGACATGTCACGTCTCTGGGTGCAAATCAAAGAATTAAGTTGGGCAAGTGGCTAGGGAGAAGGTACTGGTTCTGGATAGCAGGGACTGTGCATTCTGCCTTCAATGACTCAATGGAACCTGAGGAAAGGAGTGGCATTCTGGAGCCATCCCAAAAATTTCATTTGGGGCCCAGACCTGCTCTTAGTAACCTTGTCCATTACCACCTACTCTAGCTTGTGTGAGGAAATTACTCATTTCAGAAGTAATCCATGAAGACTTATTTGAAAAGATTTGATAATGATTATCTGAACAGATTTTTTTTCATAAGTTTGGGTGAAGTAGTCGCCTGAAATGGCAGAGCCCTGAGGAGTGGCCAAGCTGTCACTGAGGAAAGTTTCAGCTGCACTGGAAAGCCTTGACTATGAACAGCACTCAAAAACCAGCAACATCCTAGTACTGCTTGAGTATTTCAACCACTCAACTGTTGGCTAAAGATATTACTGGTGCTGTGAAGAGCCAAAAGCATGGCAGTTGACCTGGTTGTAGAGTTTGTGTGTGTGGTGCATGCATATGTGCGTGTTTGTGCATGTAACTGCAACCACCTGTCAACTTATGGGGACCTCATGAATTTCATAGAGTTTTCTTAGGCAGGGAATACTCAGAGGTGGTTCCTTCCTCTAAAATATAGCCTACAGAACCTGGTATTTGTTGGCAGCTTCCCATCCCAGTGCTAACCAGGGCTGACCCTGCTTAGTTTCCAAGATCAGATGGGATCTTTTGCTTTTAAAATATTTAACCTTGACTCCCTCCTATACTAGCACGTGGAGTGCTGTTGCTGCAGTAGCCAGGTTTACGCTCTGCTCTTCTTCCTTCCTTTGTCTGTGGCAGAGGGACACATGGATGCTGCCACTGCCATCTTGCCTACTATAGTCAGATGTTGCTGAGACCTTTCAGAGGAACTGCCTATAATCAAATGTTTTCTTTTTACAGTCAGTAGGAATTTTCTTGCGGATTCTCCCCCAGGAAGCCTGTGAAAGTGTTTATCTAGTTTATTTTCCAAATCCATAAACTGCCGTTATCCACATGGGATGCTTGGGCAAAATATAAGCATTTTAAAAAGAACAAATCTAAAATAAAACATACCCCATACATTTGTATATGAAGAGCCAACAAAAACGGCAACTTTTCAACCAGAAAACAATAAATGAATTTAAAAAGAAAATTTAAAAAGTCCATTTGTGATTAACAGCCTTTCATAAGACTCCATAAAGAAAATAAGAGTTAATTTAAGAATGAAATCATATTATTTTACAATAAAAGTTACAAATGAAAAAATAATGCAGGCTAGCTAGTAATTAAATCCCTCCTATGGGGGAAATTAATATGGATAATTCATCCCTAATTCCCCAGCTATACAAAAAAGAAAATTCTACCCAAAGAGGGACCCTCTCCCACATGTTCCTTCCTGATTCATTCATCCTTGGAGGCTATTCTCTGGCACCACCAGCTGGGAAGTGATGGAAATTCATTGCTGTTAGCAAAACACACTGGATCATTGTTTTTGATGCCTCCAACACTCAAATCTGTTCCAGCTCTCAAATTTATGTAAACTGTGCCTCAGGCATTCAGACAAGGATTAGGTTAAGCAGTTAACACCAGGGGGTACCATTCATTTTTTTTTTGTATAAACAACAACAAGATCTCTTTAGTTTAAAGCTTATCATCTCTCCCCTTTTCTCTGTTTGAGAATTCACCACCAGCAAGATGTTATTCTATAATTCAATTTTTCTTCTTCAAACACACTAGGCTGGCATGTCCTGTCTGTGCATGCAGTGATGACTAAAATCTTAGGAGTTTATCAGACAAGGGGAATTGGAAGTATAATCCAATGGCAATCTGAACGCAATCATAGGGTTAACGTTATTGCATGATAGACCGCCACACGCAAATTCGGGCAATGGGAAGTCAGTGTGAACGCAATCATGTGGTTTCACGTTATTGTGTGATAGACTGCCACACGCAAATTTGGGCAATGGCATGCTAGTTTTGGGCACTGGGGAGCCAGTTCAAATGCAATGTGTATTCACGTAATTGCGGGAAACTAGTGATTTTAAGTGAATGTGTTCTGGCCCCCCTTTCTTTTCATTCGAATTTAAGAGAAATTCCTCCCGTTTGATAAACTCCATATTGGGGGAATTCAGTCCCATGGTGCGAAATAGGATTTACTTAAGAGTAGACTGGCCTAGACAGCTCCCTGAGATGTATGGTGCAATCCAAACAGCTGGTCTATTCAGAATAAAGTGTCTGAACTTTGTCTTGTGTATATTTAAGACCAAAGTTCTACATTACGGATATCACCGATTTACAGAAGCAAATCTGGGGCACTAGAGACATACTTCTGAGTAGACCTATTTAGGATTGTGTTGTTAGGAACAGGAAACTATGGGACCCTGCAGATTCATGGAATGGAATTATAAGGTTCAAATTCCAATTCCCCCATGAAGCTCATATACTTGCAAAGAGCAAATTACATTTTAACTTAAACCCCACAGGGTTCTTGGTAGACTTTAAAAAGAAAACAGTCTCTACATGCACACCAAACAGATTTCCCCCCTCACCCATTCTGATTGGTTGCTGGACATTCATGAGAACACAACTACTGTATATACTCAACTATAGGCTGACCTCATGTATAAGTCAAGAGCAGGTTTTGAAGCCAAAATTGTGGATTTTGACATGACCCATGGTTAAGTCGAGGATAAAACTTAGTGGCATGTAACAAAGGATGTAAAGGATGAAGCAAAGGAAAATGATGCCAAAGAACTTAAAAAATTCTGGCAGGCATAACTGTGCTAATCCTAAAAGATAAGGATGCATGAGAGAACAGAGGGGATTTGTGCTTCTTATTTAGGTGCTCCAAGGAGGGATCAAGCTCTCACCTTTGGCCAGGGGATGGTTCCTTTTTTGATAAGAGTTAACGAAGTGTTGTTGTTACTGTGGTTGTTGTTGTTGTTATTATATGTATTTGTATCCCACTCTTTTCCCAAAACTGGGCCCCAGAGTGGCTCACAATATTAAAAGAACAGTACAGTTAAAAGCATACAAAAGTGATATATTAAAATAAAATAAAATAATTATAATATTAAAATAGATTGCTCATTAAAAGAATAAAATACAGTTTAAAAAGATAAAAGTGTTTAAAACATATAGACTAAACAACATACTTACATTCATCTGTGAATAAACTGAACCAGTTTTTTTGGGTCAATTTTTTGACTGAAATTTTTAGACTTATACATGAGTATATACAGTAGTTATAAAAAGGTGAAGAAGGGAATGAGTGGCATAATCATCTATATCCTCACTAAGTTTCAGATGCACTTGTTCCTGTAATTTGGCCTCATATTTTCTTAAATAAGAAATCCCAAAATACTGGATTTGTTGGTATCCCAATCATTCTACATGCCAGCCTTCAAGGAGCATCCTTTATAACTGGGGGAACCCGGCAACTGTATTAGGCAAGCAAAGTTTACATTAGTGTTCATATTATATTTATATTACATTTATATTTTAGATCATGAATTCTAAATAAAGGCAAGACTAAGACAACTATGGTGCAACAATGTGAGACAATGTGAGAGTAAATTGTTTGGTGTGGGGGGGGGGGAGGACAAGATAGAGTTTTCTTAAAGGGGTGATTTTTAAATGTTTTCCCCCTATTAATGTAGATTATTAATTTAGGTCGTCTTTTCCATCACACATGGCAATCTATAAAAATTACTAACATTTAAGAAAGAATAGAAGGAGATTTTGTTGCTGTCATCTTCAAGACTTTAGTGTCCCCAAAATGACAGCAACAGTTTGAACTCCACAATCAAAATTCTAAAGTTTTAACTTCTAAGGAATTTCATGAGTTGCATGTAAGGGTAACATCTGCATAAAATCTAACAGAAACATGAAGCATGAAGAACATCAAGCTGTAGTTATGGGGCAAAGGACTTTAAGTTTTGAGTTGCAGCAGCTTGTCTGCAGGAGACAAGGCAATAAAGCTTGACCTGGGAAAGAATAGGATTTTACTCTATGCTGACCTTGGGCAAATCACACTCTCTCAACCTCAGGGGAAGGCAATGGAAAACCTCCTCTGGACAAATCTTGCCAAGAAAACCCCACGATAGGGTCACCTTAGGGTTACCTTAAGTCAGAAATGATTTGAAGGCACACAACAACAACAACAACAACAACAACAACAAGGTGATCCTATTGTAGCTGTGTATGCTTATGTACAATGAGCAAAGAAAACAACTGCCTCCTGAATCACTTACTGAGCATACATGAAGAGGGAAACAAAAAGAAAGCAGATTAGCTGGCCTCACCAGCTACCTAGGCATATTGAAAAAGCATAGATTTTAAAAGTTTCACCACCAAAATGGAAATCCTAAGAAAAGTGGAAAACTCATTCCAGGATTCATTTGGGAAGACAATTTCAAGTAGTCTTTAGAAGACTGCCTGGCATGGTTGTTTAATTTCTCCTGTGAATAATTTCATTTTGCATAAAAGGTTTGCTGAAAAATGTTGAACTGCTCTTCTTTTTGGTGCAGTAGGAACTTGTGTCTATATTCCTTCCACATTCTTTCTACCTCTGGCACCAAAGTTTCTATAAAAAAAGTAAAGCCCCAGACTATATCTGCTGTATTAACTGAGGTACAGGATTATTGGTATCCCATGCAATATAAAGTACAAGTCTTCCAGCCCTCATTGAATACACTTTAGAATTTTGTCCCATTTGCAAAAGAAAAGGTGTTTTCCTATGCTCAGAGGAGGTACTATGGGTAGAACCTTGTCAGATGCACCTGAAATACACATGCATACTTTTCTTATTTGAATACACATTCCCATACTTTTGGAGAAATTTTTGTCAAGTACTTGTTGCTTTTAAAATACAATATGTACAAAACAATGTATTGAATTAGCCTACTGACTATTTCATACAAGGGTGTCTGTTAACTGCCCTTACATGGATCTTGAGTTATTATTATTATTATTATTAAACTTTATAAAGTGTTTTAAATTTGCACAGCACTGTACCTACTCAGTATACAAAAATTAGAACAAAAATTAAAAACCTGCCTAAGAAAACAAAATAGCAACATTAAAACATATCTTAAAATACAACAAACACAGATACATAATAATTATCATTCAATCAAGTTGTGAGGTAGAATGCTTTCCTAAACAAAAATTCTGCCTTCAAATTTGTTAAAGAGGTTGTAGTCTGGAGATATAAGGGAAGGAGGTTCCAAGAATATGGAGCAGCATGGGGAAAAGGGGCAAATCCGGGCAGGGGGAGAGGAAATCATCTGTTGCGTCAACAGCCCAGCATTACTAGATCTCAAAGCACAGGCTGGACAATATGGAGAAACAAGTGCAGCCAAATAGGGAGGTGCCAGACCATGAAGGGATTTGAAAATCAGCAGAAACAGCTTATATCGGATTCTACAAGGAATGGGAAGCCAATGAAGGGATAATAATAGAAGAGTGATGTGATTGAAGCAACGGGCCGAAAAAACAATCCTGGCAGTGGAATGTTGCACAGAAATTAATGGATTAAGATGGGAAAGGGGAAGTTCTGTTAACAAAAGATTACAGTACAATAATCCAGGCGAGAGACAACTAGCGCGTGGACAAAAGTCTTGGCAGTATCTGCCAACAGAAAGTGTCTCGTTTTTGTGATACTGTGAAGAAAAAGTCTACATGATTTGGCTGTGGCCCGGATCTGAAGGATAAACGACAACTGAGAATCCAAGATGAAACCAAGACTATGTGCCTCTTTCTCAGGTTCAATACAAGTGTGATTAACAGTAATTAAAAAAGAGTATTGCACTGAGGGTTTAGGAGAGGGCAACAAGCAGCACAGGTTTGACCATGTTAAGATACAACCATCAATGAAGCATCCATTCAGAAACGGAAGAAAGACAACACTTGATGTTCAACCTCAGAAGAGAGGTCTGGAGTTGGAAAAAAAACAGTTGAGTGTCATCAGCATAGAGATGATATTGGAAGCTGGAGGAGCTGATGAGGTTACCTAGGGAAAGAGTATAAAGAGAAAACAATAGAGGGCCAAGATCAGAACCATGTGGGACTTCTACAAATAATGAAATGAGGGTAGAAAACTGACCTCCAGTAATCACTGCAAACTATCTATTCGAGAGGTATGATTTAAACCGGTTCAGGACTGAATCTGTAAATCCCAGATCCTGGAGTAAATCCACCAAAAGATTATGATCAACAATATCAAAGGCTGAGGAAAGATTGAGGAGAACAAGAACAGAATAAAGGCCTTTTGACGGCCAACAAGAGATCATCTGTGATCTTCGTAAGAGTACAATGGATGGAAATCAGACTGAAAAGGATCCAGGACAGAGTTAGTGGACAGAAACTCTAGATAACAAAAATATACAGCATGCTCTAAAACTATAGAAAGAAAGGGAAGAAGTGAAATAGGGTGATAGTTGGAAAGAAGAAATGGGTCCCGAGAGGGTTTTTTCAGGATAGGAGAAACTAATGTGTGTTTAAAGGCAGAGAGGAAAGAAGCGGTTGAGAGACACAGATTATTAGTAAAAAGAATAGAAGGTAAGATACAAGAGGCAACAGAAAGTGAGAAGGCAGGAAGGAATTGGGTCAAGAGAATTGGGTCATAGGTTTGGATACAGTCAAAAGCCAAGCCAGTTCACTCAATGAGACAGGGGAGAAAGTAGAAAAATTGATTGTTGCAGAAAGTAAAGATAGGAACAAAAGAAGAGTCAGGAGAGTCAAGGTTGGATTGGAGAAGAAGGCTTTAACCAAAAGTTATAGGTGGGAAAAAGACACTGAGGGGATGGCTCGTTAGCATTATGGCAACCTTGGATGCTGCTGCAATGCAGAAATAAAGAAGTCTGACACCACTTTAACTGCCATGACTCAATGCTATGGAACTGTGGGATTTGTAGTATTTGTGAGATATTTGCCTTCCCAGAGACCTCTGATGCACCACCAAACTACAAATCCCAGCATTCCATAGCAACGAGTCATGGAAATTAAAGTGTTGTCGAACTGCTTTATTTCTGCACTGTGGCAGCAGCCCCTATGAATGATACATCTCTAGGAAACTATCATCAACAAGTACAGTAGATCCATTCAATCATTGTGACTCATCAATGTATTGACTTACTATTCAACAGCTACAGTGGGCCGGCCGCATTCACTGGAGTCTGGGACACAGGCCCCGTGCAAAAGTGGAAAATCCGCAAATAAAAAAAACTTTTTTTTACCTGAGAGAACACCTCTCTAGGAATCTCTAAGTCCTCCAGTGCAACTCTCTGTCAACCTCCACCAAAAACTGACCATACAATTGTGCTGGAGGCCCTATAAATGCCTAGAAAAGTGCTCTCACTAGGAATCTCTAGGTCCTCCAGTTCAACCTCTGGTGAAAGTTGGCCAAGGAGTCATGTTGAGGGACCTAGAAATTCCAAGAGAGAACATATTAATCAGATCCGCAAATAATTAAATCTGCAAAAGCCAAAGCTGCAAATACGGAGGGCTGACTGTACTCTATTTTAGGCTGACCAATAGGATTCCACTTAAACATTACAACACTGAGTAAATTTTGAAAATTCAATTAATACTTCAAGCAAAGCAAAAAATATGCAAGGCCCTAACAAATGAATGCAAAGGTGCTTGTAAGGTGTACTATCACGTATGTCCCTATTATATAACTTTGAAAGCAAAAGCTGTGGAAGTATGTTAGGCAATACAGGCTCACACATATTATACTCTAAAAGGAAAATCCAAAAACATCTATATCTACAAGGCTTGAGATGTAGAAAATCAGATTTTGGGCACAGTTACAGAGAGGGCAAATTACTTCTTCCTTCTAGTATCATTCAATGATCCTGGCATATGAAGAATCTTACAAGCAAAGTCCCTGCCATGTCCTCGGTGTAGCTTACTTAAAACTAATTGTGCATAGATTACATGCAACCTTTGTTGTTCATTGGATTACAGTTACTGTCTTAATACTTGTGTGTGGGTACTTGATCATTTAGTACAGTTCTGATAAATCCTGAGGGGGCTCACGTCTTAGTGATCCAATTTGCATGATAATTTCAAGGAGGGCTCAGCTCCATCCTAACCTTTTCGAGTGGGACCTGAACCCTCCATAGCTCTCTTCTCCCCATTGAAGTTTCCATGTGAACATCTAGGTATTGGATGTGGCTATTGTTTTGGTGGTTTCGGCCCCATACAGACAGGCCAAAATAAAGCTGCTTCAAGTCACTTTAGAAGTATGCTGTTTCAATGATGCATGTGTCCTAACAGTTTGGAAGCCATGCCAAAGCCACGATCCAGTCCTAAGGACTGGAGTGCAGCTTTGGCGCAGCTTCCGGACACATCATTTAAACAGCATACCTCCAAATTGACCTGAAGCAGCTTTATTTTGGCCTGTCTGTATGGGACCCTAGGTTTTAAAAGGAAGCTTTTAAAAGAAAGCTAGTGGGGGGTGGCACAGGGTTCTGTCCTTGGCCCAGTGCTATTCAACATTTTTATCCATGATTTGGATGAAAAAATAGAGGACATTCTTATCAAATTTGCAGATGACACTAAATTAATATCCAAAAGAACAGGATCAGAATTCAAAATTAGAAAGTTGGGCCAAAACTAACAAAATGAATTTCAACGAGGAGAAATGTAGGATACTACACTTAGATAGTAAAAAAATTAAATGTGCAGATATAGGATGGATGATACCTAGCTTTACAACAAGACATGTGAAAGAAATCTAGGAGTCCTAGGAGATTATCATGTGCTTTTTTCACCAGATCCAAGCATGGACTGGGCATGGGCTTAAATGGGTGAAAACTGATGTTATCGCATGCCTCCGTGTCCAACTCAACTGCGTCACATACCCAATCCAGACTCCTGGTGTACTTTTTGAAGAATGGGAAAGTATCATTCATTCAAAAAGTACACAAGGAGTCTGGATTGGGTAAGCGATGCGGCTGAGTTGGGCACAGAGGCATGCAATAAGATCTGTTTTCACTAGTTTAAGGCTGTGCCCAGTCCATGCCCAAGTTGAGAGAAAAAAGGCATGTGATAATCTCCTTAGTGGACCACAGGCTGAATGTGAATCAGTAATGTGATGAGGCAACTAAGAAACCCAAGGCAATTCTAGGCTGCATCAATAGGAGTATAGTGTCTAAACTGAGGGAACTAATAGTATGATTCTATAATAGTACCATTATTCTGGTTTGGTCAGACCTCACCTGACATGCTGTGTCCAGTTCTGGGCACCACAATTCAAAAAGGATGGTGATAAGCTAGAGCATCTCCAGAGCAGGGTGACCAAATGGTTGAAAGGTCTGGAAACCATACCCTATAGGGAATTGCTTAGCCTGGAGAAGAGAAGGTTAAGAGGTGACATGATAACCATGTTTAAATATTTGAAGGGATGTCATATTGAAGATTGAGCAAGCTTGTTTTCTGCTGCTCCAGCTACTAGGAGATGAGCAATGGATTCAAGCTACAGGAAAAGAGATTCCACCTCAACATTAGGAAGAACTTCCTGACAGTAAGCTCTGTTCAACAGTGGAATACGCTGCCTTGGGAGTATGGTGGAATCTCCTTCTTTGGAGGTTTTTAAACAGAGGTCAGATAGCTATCTATCAGGAGTGCTTTGACTGTGTATTCCTGCATGACAGAGGAATAGCCCTCTTCCAACTCTGTGGTTCTGTGATTTTAATTACCTTTGGAAAGGGGCATATTATCTCAAAGATAAATGTGTGACAAAAGGCTTTGCTTAGTAATATTGATATATACAAATACAATGTGCTATTTGTTAGTTTATTCACTGATTTGGACTTCTGTAATGGAAAACTGCCCTTTGGGCATCTGCCAGTTGGACTGTATATACATTTAATGAATAAGTGAATGACTAAAACATCTAGAATTTGCAAACAGAAAGCTTTTAATTCCACTGGAAAGAGAAACAAGAGATATCATATAAATAAAAGGCTTAAAAACATGAAATCCAATCAGAGTATCTGTTTATTAATTGCTCTTTTCTATTCTTCCTAGAACTGGTAATGAAACCGGAACATTCCTAGACTGAAATTTAAATCAGTGAAACTGCTACTAGAACAGACTTTGTTTCTGGAACAGACTTCAATTTCTTTGCTTCAGTGATGTATCAATAGAAAGAGCCCTGCCACATAATTTATATGGCATTACAAATAAAGCATAGGAAGAGAATAGTATGCCCTGAAGGAAATTTCTGAGATGGATTATGGTTAATGAGTCACAATTCACCTGAAGATATCAGGCAATGCAGGATGAATCTATAATGACACATTGTCCCTCAGTATTGAACTGAGTTTGGCCTCAGGTGTATTAGAAATGAAAGTGGAAAGTGCCAGAGCAGCACACACATCCAAAATGCTAGTTGTGACATTCAAATTACTGGCCAAAATAAATGAGAAATCAAAAGATCCTAAGCACAAGTAGATTCTCATTTTCTGTACCATTTGGAATGGAAAAGTTTTAATTAGCACAAGATTACCATCTGGTTTCAACAGAAACTAATTTATTTGTTCCTATTGTAGTCATTTTCTTTAGACAATTCTGCAACAATATTGTGTGTATGTGTATATACGTGTGTGTGTATGTGTGTAGATAGATAGAGAGAGAGAGAGAAAGAGAGAGAAAGAAAGAAGAAGAAGCAGGAACATGAATGTCTGCTATGCACACACACATCTCAGACATTCAAGCTCCTGTTTCTACTCATAGCTTGGCAACATTTTCAGTGCTTTCACCCCCTGTTTTATTGGGGAAAGCAGTCTGTGGAAGAACTCAGTCATGCTCTCAGAGGGCTCCAATACCATAAAATGGTAAAATGTCAGATATTTTGTTTGCAGTCAAGAGGTCAGTTGGGAGCTTATTTGCTGAGATGGATGGCCCTTGTGAAATAAAAGGACAGCAAGAGCTCAGCAGATGAAACAATGATAAAGACGTATGGGGAGAAGGAAAGGACATCCAGGAATGTTTGCACGTAGCTGCCAGCAGGGCAAAGGACTAACTATTAAAATCTCCCACCACTGACTCCTCCAGCTGGATGAGGAACAGCATAGGTTATAATGGGCTTTATTTCACATGCTGCCACTAGATCTGGGCTGCCAAATTGAAAAAAAGTACCTTTGCCAATGGCGAGGGTGAGAGGAGAAAAGAACCTATCCAATAGGAAAGAATGCAAGTGAAAATTAAAACTGCTGGAGC
>NC_056524.1:125386963-125395235 GCF_019175285.1 Sceloporus undulatus | reverse complement strand
GGGGTTTTCGGGCTATGTGGCCATGTTCTAGAAGAGTTTCTTCCTGACGTTTCGCCAGCATCTGTGGCTGGCATCTTCAGAGAATGCTTGCCTGGAAAGGAGTTGGGTATATATATTGTGTGACCTGGAAAGGCAGGAGTGATTTGCATGTGTATTGTTCTGTTGCTAATGGCAGGCCTCAGGGTGGGAGGGTATGCAAAGGAAGATTAGGGTCTGCTTGATTTGTGATCATTGTCTGCTGGGAAACCCCTGACCTTGAGAGATTTCTCGTTTGCATTTGTTGCGTTTTCTTCCCATAGATCGTTTACGGCCGCAGCCCCCAAACTATGGAACAGCCTACCGGAAGAGATTCGTCTTATCACCACCTTAGATACCTTTAAGAAGGCACTTAAGACAGATCTCTTCTGGCAGGCTTATCCATATGACCTCTTATAGGAAATCTTTAAGATAAAATGCTTCACTTCTAGTTATGATGTATGTTTTCTACATGTTTTAGATGTTCTAGATGTTTTAGCTATTTTATTGAATTAATAATAATGTCAGTATTTTATTGATTGCATTTTATATCTGTACTGTGTTAATTTGTTGATGTAATACCACCTCGATCCGCAGGGAGAGGCGGGAAAATACAAATAAATTTATTTTTTATTATTATTAAGACCCTTTCTCTCAGTTCTATAATCCTCACAAACCTGGCTGGACAGCCTTCTCAGTAGCTGCTACTAGGCTTTGGAACTCAAAAGATATGGGGAAGGAACAGGAACAAGGAGGATTAAATTCCTTCTTTGCTCTCCTTTTGCCAGCAGGCAATGACCTTTCTATTCCAACAGGCATTTAATGATCAATTGGTCACACGGAGTCATTTTTATAGGGTGTGTGTGCTGTATTCTTCATTGTTATATTTTTATATGATTTTATTATTTTTAAAAATTCAATGGTATTTTAGTATAACTTATTTAACTGTGTGGGTTTTTTTTTTAAAAAAATAGTTTTATCTTGTTTTAGCTTTATTGTAAGGCACCTTGGATTCCACTGCAGGAGAAAGACTGGCTGTAAATAAACTAGTAAAGGTGGCAAATATTCTAAGAGCCCTACTCTGCATCCTTGGTGATGAGGGATGATAGAGTTGCGGTCTAATACTGTAGGACACATATTCCTCATCTCCATTTTAAAACTTAAACCACAGACTTTGGTGTGTGTGTTAAAAAATCTCATAAGGAAACACATCCCAATAGTAGGTGGGATTATTTTTAATCTCAAAGCATTTCTTTCTTCATCAAACTTGTAAGATTTCATTTGAAGTTCCTGGACAGGCCTTGTTTTCAAACAATGGAGTAGTTACATTTACTAATTTCTCCAAAGTCTTCCCAGTCACCCATGACAATGAGGTGCACAGTTTGTCTGATCAATAAAAAAACAATAACACCCTCCATTTTAACTGACTTTTCTTCCCTTTCTTCTAGCTTTGTTCTGCTACTTCTCTTATTAGTCTGAACTTCACAGCCTTACCAGGCTGGAAACTAATTGAAGCATGGCACTGACATTGGAGCTTTCACACCACTTCAGTATCTCATGGTGAGCACATATCCCACTTTACAGTCCTCTGTTTGACTGGCAATTCGACCAAAGTCTAGGTCAAATCTTAAGAATCCTAAGAAGATGAGAAACCATGGAGGCAAAAGCAGTTCACACCTAAATAGAAGACTCAGAGGCCAACCAGCTTACCTGGGCATAGTCCTTCTCATGATGGTGAAATGATTTGCATTTCTGTTTGATTACACTAATTATTTCTAAACCAACCTCTATACAGCATATATAAATGTCATGCAAAGCTCTTTTTCATCCTTGCTCATGTCCTGTCTTCTTGGCATATCATTGCTTTTATTGAGTAGTGGGGGCAGAGAAGTCTCTGAAGAGATTCATCATCTTATCTTCTGTGACAATCCATTTCCTCTGTTTTGATAATGTATAAGTTTTGTTTGTTGTTTTGTGCCTTTAAGTCGGGTCCAACTTATAGTGACTCTGTCCTAAGGTTTCCTGGCAAGATTTATTCAGAGGAGGTTTGCTTTTGCCAGCCTGTTACGTGCAGAGAAGGTGGCTTGCCCAAACTCACCCTGTGGGTTTCCAAGATTGAGTAAGGATTCGTACCCAGGTGTCCCACAGTTCTAGTCCAACACTCAACCTAGACTCCACACTAGCTCTCAAAGTTTTATGTAGGCATCTTCTATTCTGCTAGAAAAACTACCGGGCAAGTAAGTTATTATAACATCGAGGGAAAACAGAATGAGCTGAAAGATGCACAATGGAAGAGAAAATGGCACACATGCCCATGGGGCCTGATCATATGTGGTATTTCCCTTACATGGGGAGGGGGGGGGTCTGGAACAGATAAGGCAAGGGGCACTGTGTTAAGGCAGTAGGATTCCAGAACAAAACATTGTTTTTCATATAACTTCAGGGCTGACTGGTCAAACTATATATCATCCAAAGTTAACAAGAATTTACCAATACAACCACGTCTGTGGGGGGATTAACTTACTTAAAGATGATTTTATTCACAAGGGTAGTTATAGAGATAAAAGGATAGCTATGGAGACAATATCTGTGCACCGATAGAAACAAAATGTATGAATGTGTGTGTTTTTGTTTGTGGATGGGAGGGTTATTCCAACTCTGCAAAGATGTTCCGATATTGGATCACACCTGGCTGAAAGACTCTTTCTCATGATGACAGCATATTTCCATTCCTGCTTGGGGCAGAGAGGTCCCTGGGGAGATTCTCAGTGGTTGCCCTCCCTACTGGTAGAGGGTTTCTTTCCAGGAAAGGGGGTGGTGATGGTCTACTGAGAATAAGAGATTAGGATCACCCAAAATGAAGTCCCTCTCTTCCACTTGAGAATTTAAGATAGGAGGCAACCCCTAATAGGTCCAGAGGTGAAAACTCCTCCCTCAGCACTCACCACAGGTAGCCATTTCTGCAGCTGTAACAAAGGTAGATGAAGTAGGAAGCAGCACCATTCCACTAGCTCTACCAAGAGACTCCTTGTTTTCCTCCCCATCTAGGTTTCCTTTTGTGTTGTGCAATTTAAGTCTGTAAACTGGGGGTGAGAGACTCTTTTTAAACTGATTGTATGTAAGCTCCTGAGAGCCAGGTCGGATGAGAGTCAGGATAAAAATGCTATAAATAATGAAACAGAAAAACCAATAGCAAATATGTTGTTGCCAACAGCTTTACAGAAGGTGGTACAAAATAATAGAGGAGCTCAGGTATATGATTTATACATTTACCACTCTATATGACTAGTAATGCACTGGTACTGCAAGCACATATACAGGTGTTTAAAAAAAACGATCTGAGAGTAGCTTAGATTTTCTTTATATTTGTTTTAAATTGCCACTTAGAATGTTATTCCCCCACTTTCAATTTTGCTTCTTATTTCTTTGGCAGCTGTCATCAGTGGAGCCAGGTAAGTAGGATAAATGACTTATTTGTGAAACATATGCCAAAGCTGCTTGGTAAATAGACCTTCGAAACCAAGTAGCAAGTACACAACATCCTCCACGATCAAATTCTCTTTAATCTCTTCTAATTCAGTCATAGGAGCTCTTCCTTAAGCCCGGCTTTCACAAATGAAAACTCAATGGGATTTCTTGCTGCAGTGCATTTTGAAGCATCCCAGTCATTCTGCATAATTAATGTAGCAATTAACAATAAAAATACAAAGTAATTGGCATCTTCTTGAAAAACCAATTTGCTCTCTTGAAAGACATACGGGCATGACCTTAACTGTCAAACATTCCTTTCAACAAATAAACCCCCATACCCTCCAAATCTCCCAATTTGGCAAGGACAATCCTAACGAATCTTCCATGGTCCCACTTTTTTGGCTGCTTTCAAGATGTCCCAGTCCCCCCCCCCATTTCCCCATATATACTCAACTTACTTCAATTGCTGCAAACTAAGGGGCTTGACAGACTGACCCAAAAGGCCAAACTGTGCGGCGTCCCTCCGTAGTAAAAAGAACCTGCTAAAAGCTGGTTCTTTTTAAGGTGTGGACTGGATGCCATGAGTGCACCACTGGTGCACTGTTGTGCGTCCATGAAGTAAGTGTGGTGCAGTGACATCTGGATGCTGCACTGCGCTTGCGTCATCATGGCAGCCCCCTTGTGGATGGGATGGCACTGTCCTTACAGACTAGGGTTCGGAAAGCGTGTGAATGCTGCATACTCCCAAACCCTAGAATCAGCGCCAGCACACCACTTCCCGCAGGTCAAAATGCAAAAGTAATTTGCACTCACTTAACTCAGTGGGAATGAGGAGGAGAGGGTGGATTCATGCCCTTCACAGTAAATTCAGGCAAAAACGAACTGTTGCTGCCTCTCTTAGTTTGTATATTTCCCTTCATTAATAACGTTTTTCATGTTGACCACACTCTGACATTGCTTGCCTACACATGTCCTGGCTTTCATCTGCGAAATGTTAAAGGGTATGCATATCTGGCTTTCAGAAACTAAATTTGCTTAAGCAAGGTATGTGTAAGGTATGTATGTGGTGGCTCAAGTGGTTAAGATGCTGACTCTGTGGGTTGCAAGATCAGCATGATGGCAGTTCGAGGCCCAGGTAGCAGTTCGAAAGCATGCAAATGCAAGTAGATAAATAGGTTCCACTTCGGTGGGAAGGTAAACAGCTTGCTGGCCATATGATCACAGAGTAGTCTCTAACAATGCTGGCTCTTCGTCTTAGTAACAGAGATGAGCACCGCCACCTATGGTCAGACACGACTTGGCAACCTTGTCAACAGGGTATACCTTTACCTTTTAAAGGGATGTGTATGTTTGGGGGACAACTGTCCTGTTTTGGGGAGGGATTCAAAACAAAAAAAGTTTTTGTGTTGTTTGTTTTTGCTCTGACAGGTTGCAAAATGACATCAGTGGTTTCCAAAGTGGGTGGTACACCCCCTAGCAGCGAAGGAAAGATCCAAAGGGACACTGAGGGAAAAGGGGACAGGAGGGGGCCAGTGGGAGAAAAAAATATTGGTATGCAAGAAATTCAATGGGAACCAGCAACCTTTAGAAATTGAAAGTTGGACAAAACCACATAAAGCCTTGCTGATCACTCTGTGTGGAGGTGTCTTCTGCTCTTTGCCTGCCCATGTGTGCTCACTCCTGTAGCCACATCTTTTGCTAGTAATGGCAGGAAATTTTTACAAAGCTTCAGTGCAGGACATTGTTTCTGTGGCTTGGAGCAGTCCCATTTTGGGACAGACAGACTGACTGGAGTGAGGAGTTACAGCATATGGTGGTGGGGGAGAATCAGCAGCAACAAGGAACATTCAGATTTGGGACCTTGCTTAAGCTTTGTGAGCTTTGCTGGGACTTGGCTGGCAGGTTGGAGCTACACTGCTGTGCCTGCTTTCTTTCATCAGACAGACTGAGAAAAGGTAACAGAAGAAACAATATTGGGAGAGGGGCTTGGCCTAGCTCTTCTCTAGGATTGGCAAGGGAAGTGCCAGTGGAATCCCAGCAACATCATGTTGCGTTGCTAAAGAAGGAGGATTCAAATGAATAGGTGTTGTTATCAAGTTAATTCAAAGAAAGTGGTCTTGTGAGGTCCCATCCATTCCAACTAAAAGCAGGAGGAAGGACCAGAGAATCCTCACACTTCTGAATTAATTTTGGCAAGAATACCCTGTGGCAGGGTTGTCTTAAGTTAGATGTGACTTGAAGGCACGTAACGACAAATGGTGTCCTTAATACTGCATTCCTTGACAGGGGACTTTTGCCCACCTATTTATAAAAGCAGTGGTCTAACTTCAGTTTTGTGCCATCTACCATATTTTACGGCGTATAAGACGACTGGATGTATAAGGCGACCCCCAAATTTTCCAGTTAAAATATAGAGTTTGGGATATACTCACCGTATAAGACTACCCCTCTTCCAACACACACCAAATAAAATGTTTAAAAACATCAGATTTGATTTCAATATGGTAATTTTAATTCAAATGACATGCAGGTACTTAGCAGGAAACCTTGTTGTATACAACGCCTGCTTGGATTGGTCAGCTCCCCCTGCCTGCCCAGCCCTCCCTGTCTCCAAAACTATCAGAGCAATAGCTGCTTTCATACGATCATCACATATGGTGGGGATGTGGCCGTGGCCATTTTTGAGTTTCCCCCACCATATGTGGCGACCGCAGATTCTCCAGTCCAGTTTGGAAGTTTCAGCACCTGCCCGATAAGACGACACCCAGTGTATAAGATGACCCCAGACTTTTGAGAAGATTTTCCTGGGTTAAAAAGTAGTCTTATACACCATAAAATACAGTACCTATCCCTCCCCTACTGCCATAATTTACTAGTGAGTTTTAAATTAATCAAGTGCTCTCTTAACAGTTCAGGTACAAGAGACCTGGGATGCTTAGTATTCACTCTTGTGCAATAATGTAAAACATGTCTTGCATGAGTAAACTAGAATCTACTTACGGTAGTCTAATTCTATTTATTTAAAAATATTTTCTACCACTTTTCCCCTTTAAAATCTCATAGTGATTTACAATAAAAACAACACAATAGATCATATTACTAAAAATGAAATAAAACAGCAATACAATAAAATAATTAATTTAACGTAATCCCTTAAAAATTGGTGGGGACTGACAACATTAAGAGTCAACAAAATTACATGGAAGGTAGCTGGGCAAACTAGTGAATCTTTACTTATGGAACAAATATCTCACACAGGGAGCCTGTGGGGAGATGAGGCGGTAATTCCACAACATAGGTGTCACCATGAAGAAGGCCCTCCATCTCTCCCCAACCAAACAGACCCTTCTTTAGACCATGATAGGA
This sequence comes from Sceloporus undulatus, assembly GCF_019175285.1. Classification (NCBI taxonomy): domain Eukaryota; kingdom Metazoa; phylum Chordata; class Lepidosauria; order Squamata; family Phrynosomatidae; genus Sceloporus; species Sceloporus undulatus. The sequence goes on along the minus strand of NC_056524.1, from coordinate 125,388,383 downwards.
TAAGCAGGGTCTCCATCTCAGAGCAACCTGACTAGAGTGGTCTATTTTGTAAACACCACAGCAATTACAGAATTACATAGTTGAATCATCTAGTCTAATTCCCTGTTTCTATTCAGGAAAACAAGTGATTTCATGATAGAGCACATGACTACTTAGCCCTTCCTGGAAAGCATCAATTCTGAGAAAGCTATCTACTGCTGAACTGCTTCTACTGTCAAGAGATGTCTCCTAATGTTCACCCAAAATCTACCATATATAATTTACTATAAGTTGACCTCATGTATAAGTCAAGGAACTGGTTTTCAGGCCAAAATTATGGATTTTGATATGACCCATGGATAAGTCGAGGTTAAACTTAGGGGCGTGTAACAAAGGATATAAAGAACAAAGCAAAGGAAAATGATGCCAAAGAGCTTACAAAGTTCTGGCAGCCATAACTTTCTGTGCTTACCATCAAGGCTGAATGAATGAGGAGGTAACTATGGTTGTGATGTGCAGGAGAGGCAATCAAGCATAAGCTGGACTAAGAAAATACACGCATGTCAAAAAGGATGAAAAGGGAAAGCAAAGAAAATGGTGACTACATTAGCAGTGATTATAGCCTTTAACTTTAATGTGGTAACTTTGCTTGATTTTAACCAAGAAAAGCTGACAAAACACACACAAATGTCTTATTCAAATCCTTCAAAGCTCGATTCCTTTTGGCACTCCTTTGAGGGGAAGTGTCAAAGAGCTGTCATCATTGCCATTTTCCCACCCAGCCATTCAAGAAAAGTTTGAAATGGCACCACAGCAGAGACAGCAGAGAGGGTTGTTGCTTCTTTTAGATGCTCTCGGGATGGACTAAGCTCTCACTTTGTGCCACTCTACTCAGAGGAGGGGATGGTTTCCTTTTTAAAAAATAAAATAAAAGTTAACATATAGTACTTATACTGACCTGTAGGTAAGTCAAGCCAGATTTTTTGAGTCATTTTTGACTCAAATTTCTAAACATATACTTGAGTATATACAGGACCTCCCTTTAACTTAGGTACGTCAGATCTAGTCCTGTCTCTAGGGCAGAAAAGGGGGAAAAATTATCCCCATATGGTGGCATATGGTTTAAGGATATTGTCCATATATTTGGAGGCACCAACTGTAAGTGTTCTAATGCTAAAGCACTGGTTCAACAAGTAGATATTTATATTTTATTTCCTTTGAAAAGGATATCCATAAAGTACAGCAGGTTGACTTGCATATCTCTTAGAACTGTATTTCATCTCAAACACTGCACATAATACAAATTAGGGTGGAACTCTGGAAGCAAGGACAAATGTACAGTGCTACACATGTGAATAATTTCCAATATAAAAACATTTTACAATGAAGTTACTTGTCACACAGTTCAGTGCTTTTCTGAAGAACAAAGGAAATCAGAAGA
>NC_056524.1:125324839-125383963 GCF_019175285.1 Sceloporus undulatus | reverse complement strand
GACTGGCACATTAGGAAGAATCTGGCCCTTCCATGTCCCATGTATTTTACCACTAGTCTTATTTGTGATGCCCACAGGCAGGCCAGAATGATGGCCATGACCTTGTATGTGTTACCTTACTGGGGGGAAAAACCTTGTATGTTAATAATAAGATCCGCATAATAAGATCTGAGAGCAGATAAGAGTAATGTTAAATATAACCAGACACCAAATTGGTATACAGTATTATCAGCCTACGGCTAGGGAACAGGGCAGTAAGGTGGTTTAATTTCGAATTAGATGAGACTCAGTTTAGCTTGAAATCCATATACCATCTTCATAATAGTGCCAACCATTATGAAGCCTAAATTAGAACATTCATACTTTAAATTACTGCTATCTATCAATCATTTTCATGAAAAGAAGAGAACTGTTATAACTGAAGTCAAGACAGGAAATGAATGTGGCCTAATATTAGACATGCTATACCTTTAGAAATGTTTCCAGATATTCTGAAATTCTAGCTCACCTATATATTATTTGTAGTCTTTTTCATTATGGTAGGCTCATCAGTTATGAAGTCTACACTGTAATCTCTGCTATGAAATTTATCTTCTTTTTTAACTTTTCAGTTGCAATCTGAGGTTAGTTAAGACATTACCCTGCATAGAGTAACATGACTTTTTTTCAGTGTTTCCCAAACTTTGGTACTCCATGTGTTTTGGAATTCAACTCCCAGAAGTCCTGGCTAACAATCAGGAATTCTGGGAGCTGAAGTCCAAAGGCCTGGGAACCATTGCTCTATATGATAAAAAAATGCAAAGGATATACCGGTAAAGTGATTTTCTGTTTTAAATTGTAAATTTTACATTATGAATTTTAAAAAATGGATTGTAGCTCTTTCATAATTATACTCCATATTCCATTTTAAAATGGAATGTGTAATCTACTGGGTAATAAATGGGATGGCCCCCACCTCATTTCAAGCATTGTCATTAGCTAATGAAATATTAAATAATAATAACAAAAACAAAAGAGACCAGAAACAAGCACTTGTAAGTCTCAGGAATCGTCTTTCTGAAAAATTCAATTACACAGTAAAAATGTGTTGAGATAATTTTAAGAGGAAAATGCAAAGCGGTATCTGGCTATAACAGTTAATGAGAAGAATCATTTAGTTAGACATTATAACATATTCCATCATAGCAAGTAGCTCATATTCATTACATGTATTCTTTGAAATCACAGATGACACAGTTTCTGAACCAATCTGAAATGGACTGTAAGGTTCTTGAATTAAATGTGATAAAAATCATTTAACCCTGAACCCCTTGTTTTAACTGGCCCACCAACCCCAAGAAAGATAGAGAAAATTGTGAAAGAGTTAAGGAATCACAATTCAGTTAGGAATTAATTCATAGAATTATAAAGTTGGAAGAGACCACAAGGGCCATCCACTCCAACCCCCTGCCACGTAGGAACTCTCAACCAAAGCATTCCCATGGACAGATGGCCATCCAGTCTCTGTTTAAAGACCTCCAAGGAGGGAGACTACACCACTCTCCGAGGGAGTGTGTTCCTCTGTCGAACAGCCCTTACTGCCAGGAAGTTCTTCCTAATGTTGAGGTGGAATCTCTTTTCCTGTAGCTTGCATCCATTGCTCTAGGTCCTGTTCTCTGGAGCAGCAGAAAACAAGCTTGCTCCCTCCCCAATATGACATCCCTTCAAATATTTAAACAGGGCTATCATATCACCTCTTAACCTTCTCTTCTCCAGGCTAAACATCCCCAGCTCCCTGAGTCGTTCCTCATAGGGCGTGGTTCCCAGACCCTTCACCATTTTAGTCGCCCTCCACACTAGGGCAGAAGTCTTGTGTAAGGGCCAATAGTTATCTTGAATAATGATTCATCTAATGATAATTGTGGGAAATAACAATAAAAAACTGCAGCCCCCCCCACACTTAAGATTAGGATTCAGAAATAGGAAAGCAATACATCTTATTCAATCTGATCAACTGTAATGAAAAACTGTGTTAAAATTTGCAGCCCCATCTCACCAGCTTTGCATTTTCAAGAGTAGGGATAGTATATGTTTTTTAGATGACTGCTATTTATCTTCTACTACATTCTCTTTATTAGTACAACTCAGAATCATGTTTATTAATTTAATACCTTGGCTATGATAACCCTAGAGTAATGTTTGCATATATCTCTGTGCTACTCGAGTATTAATGAAAAGCTAGACTAATGACCCAGAAGTCTTCTAGAAAATTACTATGCTCTCCCTATTGCCTGCATTAGCCTTGGCTTTTAGTAAGTAGTGATTAACACCCTGCTGCTTGCAGCTGCATTTCTCAATATAGCCTTTGTGAATAGGAGGGTGCACAACTGTCATCATAGCATCTTTACAACAGTAACCCAAATGCAAAATATATCCTCTAAACCAGTGGTCCCCAAACTGTGCCCTTTAAGAGATTTTGGACTTCAGATGTCCCAAAAGCCTCAGCCATGTTGGCCAATAGTCTGGGATTCTGCAGGCTGAAGTCCCAAATCTCTTAAAGGGCACAGTTTGGGGACCACTGCTCTAAACTTAAGTGTGAGATAGCAGAAAAACACTTTTCCCCTTCTGTTACAGCCAAAAATAATGACATGCTCCACTAATTTAGAACTACTTTTCATCCTGGGGAGAAGTGACCAGTGGGGTCCCACAGGGTTCTGTCCTGGGCCCAGTGCTATTCAACATCTTTATCAATGACTTGGATGACAGAATTGGGGGCATACTTATCAGATTTGTGTATGACACAAAATTAGAAGGAGTAGCTAGTACCCCAGAGGACAGGCTCAAAATTCAAAATGAACTGAATAGACTAGAAAGCTGGGCCAAACCTAACAAAATTAAATTCAATACGGAGAAATGTAAGGTACTGCACTTAGAGTGGAAAAATGAAATGCACAGATATAGGATGGGGGACACCTATCTAAATAAAAATATGTGTGAAAGGGAATTAGGAGCCCAAGTAGGCCACAAGTTGAATATGAGTTAACAGTGTGATGCGGCAGCTAAAAAGGCCAATGCAATTTTAGGTTGCATTAATAAATGTATAGTGTCTAGATCGAGAGAATTAATAGTGCCACTCTATTCTGCTTTGGCCAGGCCCCACCTGGAATATTGTGTCCAATTCTGGGCACCACAATTTAAAAAGGATGTTGAAAAACTGGAGCATGTCCAAAGGAGGGTGACTAAAATGGTGAAGGGCCTGGGAACCATGCCCTGTGAGAAACAACTTAGGTTGCTGGGGATGTTTAGCCTGGAGAAGAGAAGGTTAAGACATGATATGATAGCCCTGTTTAAATATCTGAAGGGATGTCACACTGAGGAGGGAGGAAGCTTGTTTTCTGCTGCTCCAGAGAACAGGACCTGGAACAATGGATGCAAGCTGCAGGAAAAGAGATTCCACCTTAACATTAGGAGGAACTTCCTGATAGTAAGGGCTGTTCGACAGTGGAACACACTCCCTCGGAGTGTAATGGAGTAATGGAGTTTCCCTCCTTGGAGGTATTTAAACAGAGGCTGGATGGCCATCTGTCATGGATGCTTTGATTGAGAGTTCCTGCATGGCAGGAGGTTGGACTGGATGGCCCTTGTGGTCTCTTCCATCTCTACAGTTCTATGATTCTATGATACTGGAAGGTAAAGTCCCAGTACCAAGACCTTCTGTGAAACAAGGTATACCACATGCCGCACCTGGGAGACACCAGGGCCTGGGTATCCAACAATGTCACTGTGTGAGTATTCATCCCCTTGTGGTAGCAGTTGGTGTTTTCAATGTTAGCACAAGGTTGGTACAGTATCAACCTTGCAAAACCAGTTTTTTATTGTGCAAGCAGTTGTACAAGCATCTGCACGAGAGGCTGTGTCAATAGCCATGCAAGGCATTGAAGAACATCTTATCATTTACACAACAGGTTTGCTCCACCGTAACTGTACTAGTAGAGATTTTCATTTCATCAGCATTACATCAAATTTCAGTCTAAATTAAGACAAGATGCCATTAGAACTGGCTTCAGCTCAAAAATACTTCGGGAAATGGTGCCATTTTTCAGCTCCATTTGGTTAAGCCCAGATGGCAACTTCCCACCTGATTACTAATAGGATCACAGGTGATTTAGAATCAGGCCTCCATTTCTTTAAGGTAGAATACAGCTTTCACAATTTGCACAATTATGACAGCTTGATAAACAGATGTCAGTCGTGCAATCTGCAACTGGCTATGTCATACAATGAAGTAGCTTCACAAAATCCTCACAAGCCTGGCAGTCAGACACAGTCTCACAAGCTAATGTATGAAGGCTTCTGAGCATCTGGTGATCTTAAAGAACACCATAAGACCCTCCATTAGTCTGGAGGAACTTTTAAAAGTCTATCCATTTGTTGTGCTAAGCTAAACTAAACAATCCTATTAAAAACAGTATCAAATTGAACCTGTTCTAAAACACAATAGTGAGAATAAAAGGACAGCAACCCCATCTCCTACTGAAAGACCCTTCTGCAATAACTAGATAACAGCCAAAAGACTGCTTAAATAAAAAGGACTTTGCCTCCTGGTGGAAAGGCACCGTTACTTATCATTAATTGATGATAATGCTGTAAAGAGATATATTCAGCCATCAACACAATTTCATTTCTTTTGCTATTCCCTTTAAGATCAAGGAGGTCCTTTTGAAGTAAGTCGACCAAAAATGAGGTGTCAAAGTATTGTATTATAAAGCATTCTGTAGACTAAATATTATCACTGTCAGAATGACCATGACTATATGACATCATAATTACTTTAATCATTCAGCCTGGTTGGTATCCTATTATAAACCCCTTGGTCATACATTGATTCAGTAAGTCAGGAGACATCTTGTCACAATCATGGCACATACAGCAGGCACCTGAAGAAACCTGTATGGCATGGCTCCTGCAGCAATACGAAAATGGAATGATCATGTTCTACGTGAACAAACAACATCACTGGAGATAACACTTTGATGAGACAATCTACCCAATATATTCAAAGCTTTATAAATGATCTTATGGAAAGTATTTGCATCATATTTCCTTTGGGAGCTCTCAGAAGTTACCTCAGTGAAGATTTCTTCATCAGATTATTTCTCTAATCAATAATGATACCCATTTAACAACTGACCTCCCTCTGAACAAGTCTTGTCAAAGAAACCCTGTGATAGGTTTACCTTAGAGTTGCCATTAAGTCATAAATGACTTGAAGGCACGCTACAACAACAATACAAGTTGCCTGAAGCAGATGGGTCAAATTGCCAGCTTCAGGTTGCATTGGGAACATGGCATTTAGATGACACACAGCCCAAATGTAGTTGGAAGCCACACCGACACTGCACTATCAAAGAAGAACCAGACCAAGAAGTACAGGACTGTGGCAGTGGCCCAAATTGGGATCAGGCACATGCAGCTGCTGTGGTCTCAGTGTGATCGGGGCTGGTGTGATTGTGGCATGGTCCTTTTGGCTCATCTGTTTCAGGCCAAGGTCTCGATATTCCTATCTTATCTTACTCTGACTTTAGCTTCCTTAATGTATATTGCTCTTACTGTAGCCTTTTAGCAGTATTATGGTTTTTAACTGTAGTTTAATTTAGTCTGTTTTGCAACATCTTGTTAAGTATTTGTTATCTTTTTAAACACTGGATTGAAAGCAATGACTAACTTTTCACATTGATTTCAGTGGGACCTATATATGTCTGGTTTGGACTCAACCAGTGCTATATGTTTTCTTCTCAAATTCTTTATTTCTATTCTACATCTTCAGATCTCTTTCTCTTTACTGTCATCAAACTGTTCAAGTTTTTTTTTATCGTTCTCTTTACTAAATGGCTGATTTTACTGCTCAGACTGAGCAAAACTAGTAAAACTTCCTTAAAATATCTAGCATTACTGATGAAATACTTTATATCTCGTCATTCACACTGTCCTCTCTTTTCTGGGAGCCATATTCCTGGCCAGTTAACCAAATAAATAGAATTACTATTATTCTCCATAATCCACAAGAGAAGGAGAGATCATATTTTTTTGCAGAGAAAGTTTTCTAAAACTCCAGTATATTAAAGAGTAACTAATTAACCAATTTCATTAAATATAGACATCAGATTTTTATTCATAGTTAGTATTATGGAAATATTTAAATATTATGATAAATCAGTTCAGATAGTCCATCTTTTTTATTACCATACCCACTTGTATCTCAAATAATTTCACAATAAAAGTTACCTATGACATCCTGTAAGCAAATGATCAGCAAATATATTCTTAACATAACAGAGTATAAATCTGAAAACTGCAATTTTATTAATAAAACATAGCTTTTAACTTCATTTTATTAATAACAAATAAATCATATAGTAATTCAGTCCACTAACAATAGGGAGCATTTCTTACTGTAAATCTTGCTAGTAAAAAACAAGTCAAACGCAGAAATGGTTCATTTCATTCACAATGAAATATGCCTTTTAATATATCTCCTTGTTCATAGACAAGCAGTCAAATGTTTAATTCAATTTTACAGTCATAGTTAGAAATACACTAATTAGATGGTATCTCATAAACAGCAGTATAAAGTGCTGCATATCGGTTCTTTTTCATTATCAGTAGTAAAAGCCTTTTGTCAGTAAAGAGCAATTCTGAAGTCAGTCTAATTCACTACCTATTGAAATAATATTTTGTTATTTCCACATTAGCAGGTAATAAATCACAGCTAGAACATTTTGGTCATGCAGCAATATACAACAAAATCTAAAATCCACAAAAAAGCAGCATCATTAATTGGCAAACTTTAAAAAGCACAAAACACACCATGCAAGCTCTTGAAGCTCCACTAGCTTCTTCATCAGGCAAAGGTAATTAAAATCATGCAGGAGAAGAAAGTCGCTCTCATGTCCTCACCAAGTGAGCCTAAGATAGTAGTGGTACCAAGAGAAAACTTTTCCCCAAAGATCTTAGTAAAACCATGTAGGGGGAGATATGGTTCTTCAAATAGAACAATAGAAAATTGACTTTCCTTGATAAGCTCTCCCTGTCTTGTGGAGGGTACTGTCCCTTTCTTAGGCAGAAAACGGTGAAATCTCTATCCTGTTACATCTGGAAAATCATTTAGGTGCTGTATAGGTAAAACTGGCCAATTATAGTCTAATGAGAGGTAGAAACATCAAAGAGTTACGTTCCAGTGCTTTAGCTCTCTCTTGTTTTAGGGTACCCCTGTTGTGGATAATTTGGTTATCTTCAAGTGCAAAACCAAAAGAGGAGGGATTTATAGGTCACAATCCTTGAACAAGGAAATTACAAGGGAAGACTCAAAAGAGAAACAGGTGAATTAAATTAGATTCAAAAATTCCAATCTGTTAGTAGAGGTATGAACAAAGACAATGGCTCTATGGTACACTACACATATTGATACAAATATATCTGCCAATACAATCAAGGGAATCTTCCAAGAGAGTTTTGAAGCCAGAGAAACTGACTTTTGGTAAGCACATTTATTACTGTCACACATCAGCACTAATTGACTACTGTAAAGATCTTAAGGCCAGTATCACTTTGCACAGCCCTTTAAAAATTTAGGAACACGATTTGCATCTTTCTGGATCCTACTACATTCCATCCCAGTCCCACAACTGTATAACTGCTTTATACCTGAGAACTTAAAACCACTCAATACTGCATCTGAAGAAGAGGGTTTATATCCATGAAAGCTCATGCTAAAATAAAAACTAGTTAGCATTTAAAAAAAATAATCTTTATTCAAAATAAAACAGTTTCAATAATAAAAACACAAACAAAACATACATACATCAACAGAAACCTACCTGTATCACCTAACATACCTATATCTCATAACATACTTATATCAAACAAGTAACCACAGTAATAACACGAGTAGCATCTTAAAGACTATCTTATGACTATCTCTTGTAAGCATCTATCAACACAGTCACCTTCTACTAACCACTCCATCATACCTACACTTTTTACTTTCTCTTTCTCTTCTACTTTCACATACTCCATCATCCTAACGTACAATTTGTCATTACCATTCATTACCTTCTTCACTTTCCATTTCCATTTTTTACCTTCTTACCTTCGTATCTAATTGAAAATAAATTATATTTTCCTTCACTAATCTAGGCTCTCATTGTCTCCTTACCATATCTCCCCATTCTCTCATCTTACTGTGTTCTTCAACCATTCTACATGTTCTATACTCTCTCTTACATACTCAAACCTTCACTTACTTACCTGATCCTATCTTTCCATTCAACCCCCTTACACTTTTCCCTTCACCCTTCACATCATCACATTTACTTAATTCCTTCCTTGTCTTTTTTAGCTATTATTTGCATGCGTTTTATACTTCTTACACCACCTTTAACATTGACACCCCTATCCTCTTAACAATGTCTTCAATCCCTCTGGAATTCTCTTTGGCCCTGAACAGACCGGCACTTTGTAGGGCTAGGTAGGGCTAAGCAGTTGCACGCGCCCAGCCCTACCTTTGCTGCCTTTGTGCCATCATAGTGCGTGCTCATTTACACGGGGTGTGCCACAATGATGCACAGGCGTCTGAGCGCCCAAATGGCACTGGCCAGAAGGGGCGTTATCATGGCATGCGAGAGCCATTATGGTGTCCCTTCCAGGAAGCTGCTTACAGCAGCTTCGTTTTGCTCCTGAGAGGGAGTGGATTGTTGCCACGGCATGCAATTGCTGCAGCAACAATCTGGGGCAGAAATGGGTGTCATCTCGCCACCCCCTTCCTACCCATCTGTTGAGCCCCTTTGTTTTCCTAACAAAAAATTATTCTATCTATTTTTTTAAAAAAATATTTAACTATGCCAGTAACACTTTCCTCCAGACATTTAGGTAACCCAATAAAACTTAGCTACTCCAAGACAAGAATGGAGGATTCAAAATATCTTATTCTGGGAGTATACACATGTATTGATGGCAAACAATTTTTTAAAATGAAACTTACCAATTTACTGCAGAATTTGGATTATGAGAATATTATACTTCTAGGCGATCTGAATGGAATAATTGATCCAATTATTGGGAGAGCTTCCAGTAATTCTTTTTTAAAAAACCCAAGGGAAACTTCTCCTGACCTTTTTCCCTTTCAAGAAGACTTTGAACTTTATGATGTATGGAAAAGGATCTATCCATCAGAGAAGGGACATACTTTTTTTCAGAAGTCAATAAGTCCACCTCTAGAATAGATACGTTCCTGATCTCAGGAACACTGCTTTCTACAGTTAAAAAGACAGACATTTCACCCAAATTCATTACATATCACAATTTGATAACACTTTCCCTGGATTTGGGAACAAAAAAAAAATTAATTAGAAAATGAATGATTCCTTGTTAAACAATAATAATTTTTGGAGAAGCTATATCGCAGATCAAAGTAGAATACAAACTACTTAATAAGCAAGAAGATATGGAAAACACATTCTGGAAATACTATGTTAATCTTTATAAGAAGGATGAGATGTCAGTAAATCAATCACAGAATATTTGGACAATCAGGAAATAAAAAATCCCTGAAAATCAACAAAAAAATATTGAACGCAGCTTTTACAGTTGAGAAAATTTCAGAAGCAATTGGGAAACTTAGGCCTGTTACAGACTGCCAAAATAAAGCTGCTTCATGTCTCTTTGGAGGCATGCTATTTAAATGATGCATGGGTCCTAAGAGTCTGGAGGTTGCGCCAAAGCCACACTCCATTCCTAAGCACTGGGGTGCAGCTTTTGGTGCAGCTTCTGGATTCTTAGGATGCATGCATCATTTAAACAGCATACCTCCAAAGAGACCCAAAGCAGCTTTATTTTGGCAGTCTGTAACAGGCCTTAAAATAGATAAAGCAGTTTTAAAATTAACAGGAACAAAATGGCTTTGTTAACAAAAAATATACTAAAAAAAGAGGAACAAGTTATTGAAAGCAGAATACAATGTCAGATTAGGAAAAATGTTAAATACCTAGTAATTTGGATGACAAATAAAAACACAGTTTTTCATTAATAATTATAAGACTAAATGGAAGGAGATTAAAAAGGAAATGAATACATGGCCCAAATTGCAGCTATTATTATCTGGAAAAATAGAAGCTATCAAAATGATGGTTTTGCCAAAGATCAACTTCCTATTCCAAAATATACTTATTTTGAATAATGATAATCCTTTGAAAGAATGGCAAAAAGACATAAGATCTTTTATATGGAATAGGAAAAAGCCACGAATAAAGTGGAAAACAATGACACACCAGAGGGAAGAAGGTGGAGGAGGACTGCCGGAGATGAGCCTGTATTATCAAGCAAACATACTTAACTGGATTGTACAGTGGATCAAGTTAGAAAATGAAAAATTAGAAGGTTTTCATAACAGGTTTGGATGGCACACCTATATTTAGTATGGCAAGGCGGTGACACAGTGAATTTTAGACATCATATTGTAAAGAGATCCTTACTATGCATCTGGAATTTTTTTTTTCTAATTTATAGAAAAATTCCTCTTTGGATATCGCCACAGGGAGCATTTATTGGCCGATGGAAATCTTTAGATACATGGTTAACCTACAAAGACATTGTATATAAATCGGAACTTAATAGATATGAACTGAAGCCTATCGAAGCATTAACGCAGGCCCTAAAATGCATCGGTTTTTATATTACAACTAAAAGAAAGATTTAAAGTAGTTCAAAAAAATGGAGGAATTTGATGAAGAAACACCGGAATTAGACCAAATTCTACAGGATATTGAGAGAACTACTAAATTATATAAATTTTTAAGAAACTTTGAACAGGAAGAAGAATTGATATTGCATGTTATGATTAAATGGTTGTCAGGTTGTGGCCAAATTATTGACACAGAAAGCTGGAAATATGCCAGAAATAAAACAAAGAAATTTACTAAATCTCAAAATCTGCAGGAAAATTTCTGGAAAATGGAACAGAGGTGGTATTTAACACTAAACAAAATAGCTAAGATCTGTAAGTCTGATTCAGACAGATACTGGAAATGCCAAGCAGCTACCTGTTTGTGGTTTCATGTGTGGTGGCGTTGCCCAAAACTCAACACATATTGGAAACAGATACATATAATGATTGATCAGATGTTACATACAGCTAAGAGGATCCATTTTTTTCCAAATAAAATATTTTATTACAGATGTCCAATCCTTATGAATCTTCTCAGATGTTTCATGTTTCAGTTTTGAAGTAAGTTTTTCCATTTCTATTATTATTCCATTTTTATTATATCCACAACTGTATAAATGTTTTATACCTGAAACCTTAAAACCACTCAGTACTGCACCTGAAGAAGAGTATTTATATCCATGAAAGCTCATGCTAAAATAAAAACTAGTCTTGAAGGTATTGCAAATTTCATTATTTCCCCCTTTTCCCCTCCTTTTTATGCTGCAAGAGACTAACATGGCTGTTTCTTTGAAAACTGCCAACCCCCTGTGTGTGGTATAGTCCAGGAAAAGATAATTGTCTTTATTCTTTGGATTGAGCAGCTCAGCTAAATTTGAAGAGCTGACATATAATGCTTTTCCAGGCAAGTCTTTCTGAAAAGTATTCTGCTCCAGAATCTTTTGCTGAGGTGGCTTTGGCTTGCTGCCTGCTTCAAACCAGCTATTACAGTTAACACCACATTGGAATAAATGAAGCAATTCTGTGCTATTATTTCAGGATGAGCTCTTACAAAAGCTAGCTTTCATTGTTTATATGCTTTTCCCACTGTAAAGGTTTACTTGGAAAGAATGAATGCTAGGAACGATATGTTAAGGCAGCTGGAAAACTAATTTTTTTAAAAAAGTAGATTCCAGGGAAACCCTTGTACAATGGATTTTTAGTAACCAGGTTTAAGGACACCCCCAGCCCTGCATACCAAAATCTGTGGCTGCTCAGGTCCCATTATATATAATTGCACAGCAAAATGGTGTCCATTATATAAAATGGCAAAATCAAGGTTTGCTTTTTCGATTTCTTTTTTTTAAAAAATCTACTCATAGCACCCGTGGTTAAGACATCTCTCTTCCTACTTCCCTCCATCTTTCCTAGCATTATTGTATTTTTAGTGAGTCCTGCCTTCTCATGATGTAGCTGAAGTATAACAACCTCATCTTAGGCGCGTTACAGACTGCTGAAAACGGGCAGTCTCGCGCTGCTGCCGGTTGCAGCGCGGAGGAGCCCTAGCATCCAAACCATGCGGCTCCTCCGTGCTGCAAATAAGAAGTGCCAAAATGGCGCTTCTCTTTGCGGCGCAGTTATGACGCCGCGAGGTGCCAATGGCGCACTTGCAGTGTCATATGTGTGGCGTGCGGACGCAAAGCGTTTGCTATGTCAAGATGGTGGCCCCCGTGTGGAACGGGCGCCGCCATTTTGTACAGACTCAGTCCGTATTAGGGTTAGGGGCATCTGGGCCTTGGCTTCTGAGCAGAGTTCTTGGAGTGTTCTAGGAGCCACTTGTTTGTCTTTGTTGCTGTCCATGGGATCCTCCAGCAGTCTTCTCCAGCCTTTGAATGAGTTGATTTTCTTTCTATTAGCTTTCTTCACTGTTCAGTTTTCACAATCACAATGGTGATGTGAATATCCATTGGGCAGAGGATAAAATATGAACTATCTTGAAGAACAACAAGCATGAAGATAGGAGTGGACATATTGCTGCAAGATATGATTAGGCTACCAGTACACAACTCTAGCCACTAATTAATTAAATATTTTACAACAGCGTTCAAATACTCATTTAGTGATCATAGATAAGAATGCTTCTAATTTTGTAGCCTCAAATGACAGTCCTGTGCACAAAATCTCAATCAATGGGCTGTGAATGTCTGGGGAAAGTCACACTTTATGAAAAAAAATTCCATGTTTTAGGATAAAGAAGAGGGGAAAAAAGAGGGAAAAAAGATATGTAGACACTGCATGTCCATTGGTGATGTACTGAATCCACACAAAAGTTGTACAGGAACCATACTGGTAAAAGTAGCTATTAATATTTGTTATACATCTAAAGAAAGAGGGAATTGGATTTTGTTCCACATCTATTGAAATAGCAAAGTTCCCCATCTAATGGGGAATTCTGCAGCTTCATTCTAATTCCATTTAAAATGTATGACTTCAGATTTATGTGGTACAAACAGCTGACTCCCAGAAAGCTTATATATTCTATCCACATCTCTCAAAGCCATTTTTCAAGGATCATTTGTAGTCATAAAACCGATGTAGCATGTAAGAGTTTTGGATTGTGGTTCAAGGGTCCTGGATTCAAGCAAAAATCAATGAGAAGTGGGAGATTTACCACCACTTTGATTGTGTTTGGTTTCCTCCTTCCTCCTCCCAAGCAGTGCATCTATGATGGTGAGGGAGTCAGAAGGGTGATGAAATGTTTCCACAGAATCTACATGACTTAAATCACTTCACAAGCGATATGGAGACAGATGCCTGAATGGTGCCCACATGTTTTAATGTGGGTCTACATGTGTATTTAGGTTTGGAAAAAGGAGGATGTATTTAGATCTGGAAAATGGTCTGAAGAAGCATTAATAACCCTTCTCTTGATAGCATACCATAAATGTAATCTGGGGACTTTATGATGCTCTGAACTGCAGAAGATTTGACTATGAACCTTTCAATGCCTCAAATGTCAAGAGACCCTAAGAAATCTGGTTGTAATTCAAAAGCCAGAAAAACTCAGCAAATACACAAAATCTGTGATTCTTTTAGGGTAGTTATGAAAATTAATCAAATTTCAAAGGTGTAAATATGTATAGGTTAATTGAAATGTGGACTCTTGATGCAATAAAGTCAATTATGTGTATACACTGTCAAATCAGCTGGTGAGAGAAATATAAGTTTTGATATGCATATGGACGGAGTTTTAGACTATTTCACTTGAAATTCAGTGTAAACTTTAGCTCTTCTTGGCCTGTCTCCCTCTTCAGCTCCACTGTGCCCAAACTATGGAGTTTATCACACGGGACGGATCCTGTGCAGAAACTGAATTTAAACTGGAAAACCCCCGCAAAAGCAGGTAGATTTTCAATCAATGTTGGGGGTTAACCTGAGCAGAAAGTGGACAAAACCACTGATTTTCACATAAAGAGCTAATGATCAACGTGACATTAACCCAAATGAAAAGTAAACAAAACCTGCTCCTTTTCACTTTTGGAAATTCCTAAATGCAAAATCCTGAAAGTCAACTTACCGTTCAGCTTAATGTTGCATTATTGCTTATTAACCCCAACGTGTCGGAAAATCAACCTGCTTTGGGGTTTTTCTTCTGGATTTTTAAATCCCATTTCTGCACGGGAGCTGTCCCATGTGATAAACTCCATAGTCTAGGTTGTATATCTTTTCCCCAACCTACTTTCATAGTGGCAGGAGGACCATACAGAATAAAGTCAGTTGATATAATGTGAATGTAAAAACTTCATCCTTCTATATCATAAGAGTGTCACTTTAATATTGGTTTGGTAGGAAACTGTCAGTGAATCTGAGTCAATAAACTTTATGTTGAAGGCCAGGAGGTAAGCATCATTTAATTACAGAAATGGTGAACTTAACTATGGTTGACTGCCCAAAACTAATATGCTTATATAGCACAACAGGACTTTTAATTTATAATTACAATACTTATTTTCCCCAAGCAGACTTCAAAGCTATGAAGTCATCAGAAAGATCACAGTTGAGCAGTGTACACGATCAGTTTGATGCTGATGCTTATTAAGTAGTTTTTGAAAGATGCCTTATTAAATTTTACTGAGAAGACAAATATCACATCACCTATTTTCAGTCGGGTGAGAGGCAAGTAATGGAGGCTTTCCTTAACTCTGGACAACAAATACGTCTGCACTGTGGCTGTGGACGGGAAAAGAGCATGCCTCTTTCATGTGCGGGTAGACACTGCTCTAATTGTCTTTTTGCTTTTGTCCAGTTTCTAAGATCTCTAGTTATTTTATATATACTTTGGATCACTGCTATATTTCAGATTGTTGGCCCTCTGCAAACATCTCCATTTTATAAAGGGCACATGTAAGACTAACACTTTGCATCCCTGGAGCTCTAACTATTCAAGATACAGCAAGCGAAGTCTTCAAAATAGGCAATAAGCCAGACAAGGAGCCATTCTAGAACTTGCCTCCCTCACTGGACAACACAGAGTTTGGAAATATTATAATCAGAGAAACTGTAGAGTGAGTCTACTTAGCCTTCCTTGCAGAGGGATGTGAAGGACTTATCTGAAAAATCTGCAGCTATATATACCCAGCTGATTGCCCCAGACAGTTAAGCTCCAAACCTAATATACATTAAATGCACTTGAAAAAGGTAGAGCAGATAAGAGCGTATATATTTTTCTTCATTCTCTACATTTGTGTTAAGGCACAGGTTGTCTGCATGTGTTCAAATTATGTTAAAATACTGTATGTGTAAAACTAAGAAATAAGTGAATTAAGAATTGTATTCCTATTTTGCAAGTAAGGCTATTGCCACACTGCAAAAATAAAGCAATTTGACACCACTTTAATTGCCCTGACTCAGCGCTATGGAATTCTGGAATTTAGTCTTCCTTGTCCAAGAGGTCCCAGAATTCCGTAGCACTGAGCCATGGAAGCAAAAGTGGTGTCAAGCTGCTTTATTTCTGCAGTGTGGTAGTGGCTTTAGTAAGCAAAGTAGAACCAATTTTCATAGCCGATAGCTGGAAGACATTAATGGCCTTATAAAAAAAATATGTAATTCTGAACTGTGTATAACTTGTTCATAATTCATAGGTCAAGACATAATGAGATATTTTTAACTAATACCCACAAGGAAGATAAGGTCTGGTATAATATGCTTCTTTCTAGACCAGTGCAGTTTTCAAGGACAACAAAGAAGGCTTTCTGACAGCAAAAAAGCAACAAGAAATATTGCCCCGACCTACAGATTTCCTACTTTACCATCAAAGTAATCCATGTGTAGAGACATTAAAGAACAATTCATCCCAAGTGACAGTTTCCAAATAACTAGATGCTTTTTAATTGCTAGTATCATTAACCTTAATGATGTAATTGTGTAGCTCCCCAAAATAATAATAATTTCCTCTGTCCCAATTTGCTCTATGGAACAGGAAAAATGATGTATAGTCGACACACGAGGAGTGAAAACAAATTAAAATGGGTGAAAAACAGATAAGAATTGTAACTTTGTCAGCTTTATCTGCTACTGGTGTCAAACGGCTTGGAGTAAATATTCCAGATGACTTTCCCCGAGAAGTAATGTATATTAATGACATACCAACTGGCAGTTAAAATGACCTTTGGAAACAACAAACTGGCAATTTCACTGTAAGACAATTATTTTAAATTTGTAATAGTTTGTGTTAGTCATATTTCAAATTCAAAAAATTACTCCTTGGAGAGTGATTATGAATATCAATTATTAGCATACTTTCTGGATGTAGCAGACTATCTACAGAAGACAAAACTAAATTTGGGGACCTCTTATGTGACTGAAATCACATTCAAATACTGCTTTTTCCAGTGATATCAACTGGGAAGAAATGGGTTTCTATGGTTTTTTGTGGTTTTTTTGGGCTATGTGGCTATGTTCTAGAAGATTTTCTTCCTGACGTTTTGCCAGCATCTGTGGCTAATATCTTCAGAGAATGCTTGCCTGGAAAAAAAGTGAGTATATATATACTGTGTGAGCCTGGGAATGCAGGAGTGATTTGCATGTGTATTGTTCTGTTGCTGATGGTAGTAGGCTTCAGGCTGGGAGGCTAATGCAAAAGAGGATTAGTGTCTGCTAAGTGGTGATCATTATCTGCAGGGAAAGCCCCTGACTCTGAGTGGTTTCCCATTTGCATTTGCTGAGTCCTTATTTTGCTATTCCTCAGGACTGGTAGCCAAATTTTGTTCACTTTAAGGGTTTCTTCTTTCCGGTTGAAATTATCCAGACGTTTGTGGATTTCAATGGCTTCCCTGTGCACAGAACATTACACATGCAAATCACTTCTGCATTCCCAGGCTCACACAGTATATATAGACCCACTTTTTCCAGGCAAACATTCTCTGAAGATGCCAGCCACAGATGCTGGTGAAACGTCAGGAAGAAAATCTTTTAGAACATGGCCACACAGCCCGAAAAACCCACAAAAAAACATGGATGCCAGCCATGAAACTTCACATTGCGTTTCTATGACTAAATGGTATCTAATCATATATAGTGGACATTCTGTGTGTGTGTGGCGGGCAAGGGAATGAGAGTTGAGTCAATTCTAAACAACTACAAGTTTGGACTCCCTTATCTTCCTAGGCCATGTTTTTATACAGCTGGCTACGTATTCTTTAGCATCAGATCACCAAATGAATTAAGACCACTGTGCAATTTCATTCATACCAGGATAAATTTGAATATCCCAAGGAAGCTTTAATTTAAATTTAAACAGTTTTCCTTCTGCAATTAAGTGATTGTTAAACAGTTTACATATGACAGAAAAATATACAGTGAGATTGCTCTTCTCTGTACTTGAAAATGACTTAGTTACTTTGCTGAATCAAAAGTGAGTTTGGCTCAATTCACCCACTGAATTTCCAGGGAAAAGATCCTACAGCTTCCTTAAGTAGCTTGCCAGAGGCACTGCAGCTATAACATATGTGAATTTTCGTTAGAAGACAGCCTGGCTCTCATGAGCAGCTCAATAAATTGAAATAAAACTATACTGCAGAGGGAAGCACTGCCAGAAGTATTTGAAAACTTGAAAAGTCCCAGAGACAATTAGGAGTAATCATATAATCGATCATTTCCAAATTTTGCTCAACCAAACTTAGAAATCTGTTGTTTAATACTGCTTTGCCAGCCTGTTCTTCCAAAGGGAGATGCTGCTTGCAGACTGAAGATGTATGCTACTAATATTTCATGTTAGGAAAGCAATTGGACTACCAAACAAAACACAATTATTAAGAATGCTCAGTGCACTGGGAATCTGCCAAAGTGGGATTTTTTTTCTTGTTAGCCTAATTTCCTTCTGCTTAGAAAAAAATCTAAATTATCCTATTTTACAATAGCATCTGAATCAGAATGATTAAATTTATGTCTGCTGGGGAATTAATGCTGTTATTTTGTTAGATGATTTGGAGGAAGGTGCAGATTGTTTTGCTGTGATATTAAAAAAACACATTTATCTTAATCTTCTCTATATAGCTTGAGGCTGGTCAGTGAATCATTGCAAACAAAATTCATAGGTTGTCTGAGGCTGACATTGCCACTGCACAGAGGGGCTTTTTGGACATAGACACTGTCTCATTTTATACTGAGCAATGCAGTATTAATTGTGCTTTATTACAGGCATCAAATTAGCTATTTAGATTTTGAAAATGACAGCATGGATGCTATCTGACACATGCTATATCTTGATATGTCTCAAAAACAACCCTCCAAACACTTAGGGAGTCTGATAAATGGTGACATATCTCAGGGTGGATATGCACATTCTTTTTTGATGGTTTTACTTTTTGAGGGTTTACCCATAGGGCATTGCTGAGAAAAGAAAGAAGTTCAAGTGGAAACATACTCTGAATAAAAGGGGGGGAAAGACATTTCACGTGTTAAAACTGTTATTGTTCTCTGTCACCGCTCCAAAAACTTGGAATGACCTGCCGGATGAGATTCGACAATTATCCTCACTCAAGGCTTTCAAAAAGGCGACAAAAACCTTTCTCTTCCGGCAGGCCTTTCCTGATTGATAATGTCCAGAACCAATTGAATCCCCCTCCTTTTATTATTCTTATTATTCATGGTTTGTTTATTAATTTTGATGTATTGTTATGTATTTTTTAACCATGTTTTATTGTTTAATTTTATACTTGGGAGGGAGGGTTGGGCCCCCAGGATCTTGTGGGGCTTGTTGTTTTTATTGTTGTATATTGTATAAATTTTGCTGTTACCCGCCTCGATCTCCAAAACAGAAGAGGCGGGATATAAATAAATATTTATTATCATTATTATTATTATTAGTGCATGCATAAGCAGTTTTGTCCCTCTCACTGAATGATGTTTGAAAAACAGTTTTAACACATATATTTAGTTAGCTAAAGGGTTCCAATTAAATGTAGCAGAAGCAATGCCCATAGAGGAAGGGGGAATGGAGGGTCTGTGTGACACAGGACTGTTTGGTCCCCACCCAGAGCTAGTCTACTAACCATACTGCTAAAGGATGGCCAAAATCAAACTCCATATAATTTGACTTTGATGTGTCTGTTCTCTGTCAGAAGAGGAAGACAGTACAAGTTCTCCAGCATTGTAGATCTTTACAGTGTCCACCCTGTCTATGATATGCAAGTGAAGGGGTAATAAAGAGGAAACCATGACACTTGCATCTGATTCTGCCATACTCCTCCAAACAGTTCCTCCAAGCTCCAGGTGAGACTCCCTCTTATCATGACATTTTCCTGTGAGATTGCAGACCAAGACTTGCAAGATCTTAAAAATCTTGCAAGATACTACCAAGAATTCAACAGATATTATAAAGGCCTGCTGTGTCATGGCCAACTATTTCTGACAAGATTGCCTTTTTTTTTTTGCCTTCACTGGGGGTTCTTTTTTCCCCCTGCTCAAGGGTGTTGCAGTACACCCACTTTGTGGTTTGAGGTAAGTGCACTTGCTGCTTTGTGTTATGTCACTTGCCTATTCTACATAGAAATGGAAAATATGATGGCATGGACGATCCTAACTTTAGTATTTAATGATATGTCTTTACACTTTAGGATCTTGTCTAGTTCCTTCATAACTGCTCTTCCAAGTCCTAGTCATCTTCTGTTTTCTTGACTTCAGTCTCCACTCTGATCAGTGATTGAGCCCAAGTATGGAGAAACTTGAACTATTTCAGTCTTTTTATCATCTACTTTAAAATTATGTAAATTGTCTGTAGTCATAATTTTTGTTTTCTTGATATTCAGCTGTAAACCTGCCTTTGTGTTTTCTGCCTCGATCTTCTTCAACAATCTTTCCATACCTCTGAAGTTTTCTGCTAGTATTATGGTGTCATCGGTATATCTTAGATTGCTGATGTTCCTTCCTCCAGTTATCATGCTTTCCTCCTCTGAGTCCAATCCTGCTCTTTATATGATGTTCTCAGCATACAAATTAAATAGAAAGGGTGATAGAATACAACCTTGCCTGACCTCCTTTCCGATTGGAAACTCTTCTATTTCTCATATTCTGTTCTGACAGTAGCCTCTTGTCCTGAGTACAGATTACATATCAGGACTATCAAATGTTGTTGTATATCCATTTCTTTAAGAGTGATCTATACAATGAAATGCTTTGCTATAGTCTGTAAAATACAAGCTGATCTTTTTAAAAATTCCTTTGTACTTTCCATTATCCAGTGATTGTTTGCTATATGAACACTAGTGCCTTTTCCTTTCCTGAATCCCCTTGGACACCTGGCAATTCCCACTCTATATATGGTTATAGTCTTTGTTGCAGAATTTTAAGCATCACCTTGCTTGCATGAGAAATGAATGCACTATGCAAAGGAGTAGTCCAGAGTCCAGTCCAAGGGTGACACAATACCAGCCAGTCACAGCAGAGGCAAGAGCGTGGTCACAAGGCAAGTCCAGAGGTCAAGAGCAAGAAATACAGGAACAACAAGGCTACAAGACTGGTTGTTGGCTGCAAAGGATCTCTGCAGCTGGATGTCTTTTAAAAGGCCTCTGCTTCCCTCAGCTGAAACCTATTAGCTTTCCTCTTGGCTTCTAGCCTGGAAGATCTCCTCAAGAACTCCTTGACTTACCTTCTCTCTACAAGTCCTAGCATCTGCAGCCTAGAATCTATAGAGTCTGTTTCTCCTTCTGCAGCTTCCTGACCCTGCTCTGGGACTGTTGATCCAGGCAGCCCCAGATCTGCCTCTGTCTCAGCCTCCTTTATTTCTTCAGAGTCTGAGTCCTCTGACTGTGCCTCTAAGTCAGGCCCAGAGCAGTCCATGACAATCCCTTTTATGTAGTTCTTCTGTGTATTGTTTCTATCATCTCTTTATTTTTTCTTGGTCATGTAATATGTTTCCCTGATGGTCACAGAACATCTCCACTCTTGCCTAAAAATTCCCTTGATTTCTTGGATCTGAAGAGGTCTCTTGTTCTTCCTTTTCGCTATGAGTTTCTATTCCACTGCATTGGTTATTACAGTAGTTTTTCTTATCCCTGTGCACAAGTAGTTGTACATTTGCATTCATGGTTCTGGTCCTATTTCTCTCACCATTCTTTTTTGCCTCTTTTCTGTCCTTGACTGCTTGTAGGATTTTGTCTGTCATCCACCGAGGCTTTTCTTTCTTTCTGATTACAGACAGTGTCTTTCTGCTCTCTAACAATGTCCTTGGCTTCAGTCTAGAATTTTTCTGTCTTCTGGTCAATTAGGCTTAGTAGTGCAAATCTGTTTTTCATTTTGTCTTTAAATTCTTCAGTGATGTTCTCCAGTTTGTATTTTGGCATGATGGCTGGTTTGCTGTTTTTCTTTAGCTTTACTCTCATATCTGCAATGTTTTGTCACAATAGAAATTTCACACCATGCACATTTTCTCTTCAATGAATTTTGTAAATGTGGTACAGATGCTACTGCTGTGAGGATTCTTGAGTCAAGAAATTGCATTGGTTATCCGAATATCACTTAGTTACTCGAGCATCCTGACTAAGATCTAGTTTTGTGGCCAGAGTAATAATTGGAGTAACACCCAAAATCCACATCCAAAGTTCCCAGCAAGAGTCTAAAGCTACCTGTTGGCAAGCATCTGTAATAAACCTGGCTTTTCTCCTGATGAAGGGAAAGGGAACTGCAAACCTCTGAGACTATTAGTAAACAACAAACTGAACTCCAAAGTTCTTCTACCTGTGCAAATCCTGACAAAATACAATATGGCTATTTGTCTATCAATGAGTTAGAAGTTCCCCTCAGAAAAAGAGGAACAGCAGAAGTGAGAAAGCCTGGGAGGAAGATGGATGTAATATAAACTCTGGTAAGATGGGTGATCTTCATAAATATTTCACATCCTTTCTTCTTCTGTCTTACCCAATCAGTACTCTTTTGTTTTTCACTCCATGCATAAAAGGGCTAGAACATGGAAAGCAGGGATTGTAGCCAGAGGTCCCAAACTGATATATTCAAGTTTATTAGGCACTATAAGATCCATTATCAATCATTGGCAGCTTTTATTTTTCACAGTTGGTGCAATTAGTGTATTAGTTGTGGCAAGATGCCACAAAAAACCCTCAATGACATTTTTCAAAAAATGACGAATTGTCACAAGTTCAAGGGCAATGTCTTATCCTCATGCTCAAATACATCCTACTGAGAGAATACTGATAATTAAACTGTCAGAAAGCAGCCATTACTAAACCATTAGCTTCTGTGTCTTTAGAGTATATTAGTATTCTTCGTGAAATCGTAAGAGCTGAATGAAGAGAAAATAATGACATTAAGTCCACTACTTCCATCATCCCACTTTTAAAATCATGTGCAATTATAAAAGTCCCTGATGATTCAATTGATGTTCCCTGGTATCATGGCTGCACGTTGGTTCTACTTCTGTAAATCTACTAATATGCTCTAAATAGATTATAACAAGCAGTTTAATAACAGAATTACTACATTTTTAATTGTAAAATGTCTGAAGTGAGATAAATATTGTAAGATACACAATAGGTATTCTTAAAAGAACTGGTACATTATGAAAATAATTTCTGTTCTTTGTGATGTAATGTGCAGCTTGATATAACTTAACAGCTGTTAAAGTACAGTTACACTGCAGAAAGTGAAATTAAAACTTATTTTATCAGCATAAGCCCCCAAAATGATCAAACTGTGAGTATGAATTTGCACATTTAGGTTGTTCAAGCACCTCGAGGCAGAGGAAAAAAATATGTGTGATATGAATATTTGTAGAATGTGCAACATTACTTTCCATTTATAACTCCTTCACTTTAGTATTTTCAACGCACTATAAATTGTATGCTTATAGCTGTATTGCTACATTTAATTGTAATGGTTTGCAATGAGCATTTCATTCCACCAGTAATAATACTCCTTCAGTACAGTTCTTATCAGATTTTGGAATGTTACTTTTTTGGAGTACACCACCCAGAATCCCCAGCCAACATATACCAGTATTGTAGCATGGATACAGGTCTTTGACTATCAGTGAGGTGCTGGAGAAATAAAGCAGAAAGTACAATATAGTATACACAAAAACAGTGCTTCACAAACTGTCTGATGTGGGGGAAATAGCAATTTTTCTCAAATCTGCCAGGGACTGAAAACACATTTTGTTCCCATTGCATACAACTGTTTATTTCCTCTCTGGAAGCTCACCACCAGCAAGTAACCAATGGTTCATGGACTAGCACCACTCTGAGTAGCACTGCACTAAAAATAATTGGTTAGAAGAGACTAGACTCAAATATGTTTCTTTTAAACATATTTTCATCATACGTATATTCATTCACTCTGATGTTCACATATTCAAGATGAGCAATAAGAAAATCTTGGTTTGCCTCATTATTAGTCTGTACAATCTCTAGTTTCAGTCATTATTCTAATGCTTTATGCTACTTAATGTCTTTATGTTTTTTTCTGTCTGACTTTCAATTTTTGCATGGTCAAGGACAATATCTAAAAATGTTCATGGCTTTTTAAGCAAGAGATATGCTTCTGTAATACTAATTTCTATAATACTTTCATTTTATAATCCTAATAATGCTTATAATTAAAACAACTATTAGTAGGAATCAAAGAGCCAGCTTGGTATAGTGGTTTGAGCACTTGACTACAACTCTGGAAACCCACTGGATGATCTCGTGTGAGTTACACACACTCAGTCCCGGAAACCCTGTGATAGGATCCCCTTAGGGTCACCCTAAGTCAGAAATAACCCGAAGGAACAAAGCAACAACAACAAGAGTCTGATTAAAATTCTCCCTCATGTTTTACAATTTTTGGTGTCATTCATCCTCATAGCAACTCAATGAAGTAGGCCTAGAACTTGCAAAAGCTACTTATTTGCATTACAACTCTCAGGATTCTCCATCCAGATCCTGAGAGCTGTAGTCCAAAAAAGTAACTTTCCCAAGTTCTGGTTAAGCCATAATTATAACTATTTTTCTGGTCTGTCATAAGATAGTCAGGTAATATAGACACCTGCGTATGACTCTTTGGTTGGACACAGACAATATTTTTTTAATAACTGAAAGCAGTTTTGAGTGAGGCACAGCTTTTCTTGAGACAAACAAATTGTTCTTTGCTGCTACTCTTGCTGGTGGCCAGATAGTTTTCTGAAACAATACAAAAATGTATATAACTGTTTTCCCGAGGCAGAAGTAAGGTATTTTTTTTGCCTCAGTTCTTTGAAACAAAACAAAACAAAATTGCTGTCTCCATATGTATATAACAATCCAACTGAGAACATTGGTACTGGTGGCAGTCAAATAATTTAAGTTCATCTCAGACACTGTGCAAGAATGAATTCCAAAAATGAAGAAGATGCTTCTGTCAGCTTTCTTCCAAGTATACAGGTAATGCAAGTATATTTTAACATGAACTATGGAACTTTGATGTTACGCACTCTTCCCTTTGCCCATTTAGATGTCTGGTGATCCATCTACAGATAAAAGTTTCTAAAACAGATACGAACTGCTATTCTTTTAGGAAAGGGAGGTTAAGAAAATCCTTCGTTTCATCCAATCTATTAATTCATCCACTCAAAAAAAAAAAAAAAAGAGCAATTGGCACTGCAAAGACAAATAATTTATGGAGACTTGAGCTTCACAATGCATGTGATTATACAATTGACTTATTATTGGAAGGCTATTTGTTACACCCAGTAATAACAGAAGGCATGCAAGAGTTCTAGACTAAGGGAGGAATCAAGCCTCAGAGTACTAGCAGGCACAGCCGGTAATGAGGAATGCTGGGAGTTACAGTCCAAGAACATCTAGAGGGCTGCATGATTCCCATTTCAATTCTCAATCCCCAAACTAAATAAGGAATAACATTTTTATATAGTGCAGCCTTGTCGTAAGTGGGCTCGCCATACGTGGACTTAAGGTCACACAGACAGTGAGCTATAATATGGTGAATGGGCCACGTACTCATGGCACACTACGCGACACATCACAGGGGTGCGCCCCATTCAATTGAATGGAGCTTGATCATATGTGTAGTTTGCCTTAACGCAGGGGGGTCCATGTAAGGCGAGGGCAGACTGTACATTACAGTCAACATGAGTTGTTGTTAGATATATTAGAGCCAACAACTGAGTTGTTCTTGTAAATTCTGGAGGTTGCTCCAGTGTTACTCATACATAAAAAAGAACCACTGAAATCAGTGGAGCTTAAGATAGTTATGCTGCACCTGATTTCAGTGGTGTCTTCTTTAAGTATGACTAAGGGCCCACTGAGAGACTGGAAATACCAGATAGTCCTTTGTTTTGTTTATGTTCTTTTAATTTTTTAAATAAGAGATCTATATGACATTTTCCTCATCTTGATGTATTCCCAGGGACTCCCACCATTTACAAGGACTCCCCAGGTCATTTAAAATTAACCTAGTATTTCCAAAAATAAAATGTACCTCTCAATAGTTGTCTGTTTGTGTGATACTGGAACAAATTAAAATGGCTGCTGCCAAGAAACGCAATTATTACTTTCAGGCAGGGGCATCACTGGGGGGTACAGGGGGTTCAGGCCACACCAGGTGACACTGTAAGGAGAGCTGATACTACTACTTCCCAAACACCTGCCTTTTGGCAGAAACAGATGGTGGCATTCACCTGTATCCCTTTAAAATGCTGAAGAGAGGAGATGAGTGGGTTGAAGCTCAGTGGGAGGAGAAAGAAGGGAGCCCAAATTTTAACCAAAAAAAAAAACCTGAAATTGAAAAAATAAATTATTAAATATTTCTTTGAAAACATCACATCTTACCAAATTTTCCCTTTAGCTACGTGAAACTATGTACATGTAACTACATTTAGGCTGTATATATGATATTGCGTATGAAATTGCATTTTAAATGCACACTTTTAATTTTGCTAGTTGTTTATGTAACAACTATCACCATTACATTCAGTGATATACAGAAATTATGATTTTTGAGTAACATTAGTACAATTGTTTTTTTACTAAGGATTCTATATGGTGTGGTATGAGAGGAGGTCAATGGGGGAGGGGGGATGACACCATGAGTTACTGCACCTTGTGACAGAAATGCCACTGATTCCAAGACCCAGATTCAACAGAGCTCAAATGAGGGAAAGATGAATGCAGCAATAAATGATCCTAATGCTTAACTAGTGCAATGGCCCGAAACACACAGCCCAAAAGAAACAGCTTCTAGATGCTTATGGGGCATGGTATTTACATGACGCATGCCCTCAATGCAGCAGGATGCTGCTCCAAGGCCACCAAAGTTAGCCTGAAGCCACAGCAAAAAGGAGCCGTTTAAATCTGGCTCCTGGTGGTGGCTGGCTTGGGATCATGGCAGTGGGCCACTTTGGGACTGGGCCATACAGTTGCCATGGTCCCGGCCCAATTGTAGCCAGAGCGGCCTATGGCCACTCCTTCCAGGCCATCTGCTTCACTCCAATATTGTGAAAACATTTAACACTCCTGAATAATAATTTAAAAGGGCTCAGTGCAAATTGGTGAAAGTCAATTCTGAAAAGCTGCCTGAGCCAAAAGACTGCAAATGGCAGCTTATAGCACTTTGCAGCCCGCTGCAGTGTGAAAGTGATTTGCGTGAACACTCTCACTCATGCTTCTCTGCTGGGTCAAGAGTGTGTCAAGTGTGAAAATCCTTCCCGTGATCAAGCGAGAAGGATGGGACAGGGATGGGACAATAATGTCCTGTCTCTCATGTGATAATCTTCTTTGGTTGTGGCAGAGGGAAGAAGGAAATACCAACCTCTACAGTACTCAAAAACAAACATACACAGGTGTAGAGTTAACTTGATTGTGCCACTGACAGGATGTTAACCATGTGGTGCTGAGTGAGAAACCTTAACTAAAATATTTTGAAAAACAGAACAATCATCAGGAAAGTGAAAGATCGAATAGAGGCAGGCATCTTCAATAGGAAGTGAGGCTAGGATTTTTTTTTAAGGAGCAGTACTAATTTATATTTTTCCCAATAGCAACCAGCACAGTGATATATTAATGTATAATATATTATTTTCAATTTTTGCTTTCCTGCCAAAGTAGGTGAGTAACTGAAGGGATACACAATAAGCATCACTGCTGAGCCAGAGTTTGAATATGAGACTTCCATTTTCAAACCCCTACAGTGATCAGGGCTGGCTCCATCTGCAGACAGACTGAAGTGGGTGGTCTAGGTAACAAATACTGAGGAGGCAAGGAGAAGTAGCAAGGTACTGGAGGGCAAAGTTCTCTGTGTCACATGGGCTGTCCTAAACTAGCCTGCTACCATCTTAGGTACAGAAACTGCCATTTCATTTCTGGCTTCTGTATGTGGAATAGTGGTGGTGGAACCTGCCATCTTATCCATTGCCTGTCACTGAAAGCATTGTTCTGCCACGATCTCAATATTGTATTATAAATACACTGAATGGATAACCCTCATCAAATGCTCATCTCAAGAAAAAGGCGATTAGAGAAAAAGAACTCATTGAAACAGTGGGAATACAGAATGAATCAACTATCTTGCTTGGGCGGATTTATACTGCTTCAACAAAAACTGTTCCAGCCTCACAATTTTATTACTGTACTTGCTCTACAGCCTTCTAACCTTTTATACTAGCCCTTTGGCAGTTATCTGGCAGTTGGTTGATCAAGTACCATTTACATTGTGGTCTTTCTGCCATCTAACCTACTTAGCGCACAGCTATCCATCTGCTGGCCTCAATCTGCCCCTCTATCCCATCCTCAAAGGATCTGACAAAACCTTGTTACACCTTACTAAGTCATGAATCCTTCGTTTATTTCAAGAGTCCTTTCAGCCCTGGAGTTTTCCTTTTATGCACTCTTGAAGTATGAAACACTTTACCTGAGAAACAACAGACACCCTGAAAATGAACAAGCATTATTCTTCTCAGCATCACCCAAGACAGGATTTCTCATTTGTTCATGCTCCAATACACTATAATGGTGAAATTGTGCCTTATATCTTCTTTCTCTGAAAATTTCTGACACTAAGTCATGTTGCATTGTTACAACTACTTACATTTCAGTAGGAGGATACAGTAAGAGGTGATAATCTAGTTAGTGCAGTTGGGAACACTTCTATAAAGAGGATGATAACAGTATAATATATTTTAATTTGTCCTGTTTCAATACCTTCACAAGCAAATCTTGAGATATATACATAAAGCCCAAATCCAAATATAAAGATTTAGAATATCTAGAAAGAATATTAAAGGAGATGGTTGGGCATGAGAATGCATTTGCAATGGTTGTTACTGCATAAACTTTGTGAGACAAATCTTTTACGTGAAACAAAGACTGATAAAACTAACTCAATGAGGAAAAATAAAAAGGGAAATACTAATTTAAATCAGGGCCCCTAGGTTGGATCCAAGTTTAGCCATACTTGATTTCACTGTGCCTACTCCATACATGCCTATATATGGATGCTACTCCAGATTTTTAAACCCCTTTAAATAGCAACAAAGATAACAGCAAAAACAACATGTTTTTAATCTTTATTGGAAATTATGTTTTAAAATAAGTTGAAAGTGTTTTTAACTGTTTTAATAATATGTTGATTAATTCTATTTTAACTTTTGTAAATCAATGCTTTAGCTGAATCTTCTGAAATTATGGTAAGCCACCTTGAACCCCATTTCGGAATTAAGGCAGGATATAAATTCAATAAATAAATAAATATGAAGACTGTGCTAAAACTACTCATTTGATTGCATTTTTCAGATCTTTACTGATATTCTTGTCAATTTGCAAAACATTTTTAATTGCACGAACATATACATGAGCCCTTGATGCTAGTAGGTGCCATTATGCACCATCATCATGTTTACCATGCAGCAGATCAAGTTCCAGAACATCACATCATGATGCGTCCTTTTGCAACATAACCTACCCCACTTTCAAGAACAGGCCTGAAGACCCATATGATTTCACAAAATATATAATGTGTTAAAGCAGCAAAACATGATTGAACTTTTCTAAGGAAAAAGAGCCATCACACAATCATTTTGGAACCAACTGAGGAAAAGATAGCTACTGATCAGATGATCCTCTTTAAAAACAAAACTTTCAAGCTGCATTCTTCAAAAATCTGGGAACAAAAGCATGCATTTTTGAAGTTAAAGGAGCTGAATAAATGTCTAAAACCAAACACAAACTCCATCTGTTCTATTTCACAAGTCAGCCACACTTTTCACCCTTACTCTTCATTTCTGCGAGCACATAACACAGCACATAATGCATTAAGTCCACAGGAGGTTTTTACCCTGAGGAGGAGAAGAAGCAGTGAAAAAGCTGCATATGGCAGATGTGGGCTTAATGTATACCTGGAAGGCTTTCTAATAGCTTTATGACAACAAGGACATGCAGTATTTCAGTCCAAGGGATGTTAAAGAGAGGAAATTTTGTGTTGCTGACAATCTTTTTGCCCTCATCTTCACAATTATGCCAGTATTTTATTTTAACCAGTGATATGCTTTATTAGGTCCTTCATTTTTCTATCACCAATTCTGATTCTTACTCTGCTATCATCTAGTTTCTTTTTAAAATAATTGTATTTTATGGTAATTTTACTCATTTTCAGTTTGACTTCTGTAAATACTTTTATTGCTTTTCTAAAATGTTGTTTATTCTGCTAAAGCTATCGTTAAACTGCCCTCCACCAGATCTTCTACTGCATTCTCCCATTGCTTGATTTTTGCTTGAGATCAGAGTCTCTTTGTATACATATTTATTAAAATACATACTCTTATTTTTCCATGTCAGCATTTGGATTTAGTACTACATTTGCTTTCAAACTCCCCTTCTGGAAAAGCCATAGACAAAATTAAGTAATGTTATTTGAAACATATTTGCCATCATTAATTTGGGAGTCAAGGCAGTTAAAGCAGTGTCAAACTGGATTATTTCTGCAGTCTGTTTTGGACCTTTGTCTTATCAATAGGGCATGGTATTAACCACTACCAAATTATTACTTTAAAATGTAATTAGTGTACATTATTGCAAATAAATTTTGCTAAGAAATGAACACATTCTGATCTCTCATCTTTTACTTACTTTTCACAATCTGACTCTCAGGTACCTATGCAGTTTAGGTTGCTTCCATACAAAAAAGCTTCTGTAGTCTGTAGCAAGTGCAAAAAGCTGATAGCAGATCTTTATCCGTAAGTCTTTGGCAAAACCTGCGAGAGATTTTATTGTCTTGGAAAATTTTGCTGTTGTTATTTTAAATAAAACATGGAAAATTAAAATGTTAAATCCACTACTGCATATATTCTGAAATACTGCACTTACTTCAAACATCTGTGATGTTGCTGTGTGTTGATCTAATATGTATAGCTTCTTATAAGAGCTTTATACCTATGTGTAAGAGGTTGGAGGAGGAGGTTTGGGTTGAGCGGGCAAGGGAGAAGGTAGGCAGTCAGGAGGACCCGAAGGAACAATGGCAGGTGGAAGAAGAGGAAGGAGAAAATACAACACAGGTGGAAACCCGGGAGGTGGACGCACCCATGCCCGAGGACGGAGGGGAGGAACACGCAGGCCTTATAAGAAAGGAGGGTGAGGCATTCGGGGGAGGAGACTGAGTGGAAGACGGAGTCGTGGTGAGGTGGTTGGGAGAGGAAGAGAACAGGTAACTTGGACTCCCCGCCGGACAGGGTACCCAATTAGCCTCCAGGCTTCCCATGGGCATCTTCGAGTAGGGCCCCATCAAGCTGTAAGGCTAGCTGACCCTTGATGGGAAGGAGTCCTTGGCAGTGACCCACGCAGCCCCGGGATTGGCCAGATAACCCAGGGTCCCACCAACTTAGAAGGGATGTGGTGGGACCCAAGAGGGGAGTGATGGGAACACGACCCGCATCCTGCTGAGAAAGAGAAGGCGTAGCTTGAGTATTTGGAGATGGCTTTCAAATAGTTGGACAGAGAGACAGTGAAGCAGCTCGGGGAAGGAACTCAGCTGCTTCGTGCCCAGGAACACAAAACCTCAAGGTCCAGTGATGTAACTCAGACCCAAGGCCGGGGTTCCTTATCTGTTTTGGTTACTGTGGATTAAGCCAACTACTACATTAAAAATTGTGTTAACCTTTGACTGCACAATCGCTGGGCTCACATGTTTGTTTTGGTCCAACCTGACCCGCCATGGAACGCAAGGGAGTCAACCCCATACCAAGTCCCCTGGCCCCGCCCACACTGTGCTAAAAATGTATAGATCTGATCCAAGATATCTTGTTGCCTGAGACAAGACTACAAATGGAGGTAACCTTCTCCGAACATCAAGGTATATAGTGTCAATGGACAGCGAAGTAAGCATATTACCTGCCACAGGAAATCTCTCTTGACACCTCTATCTCAATGACAATAAAACCACAGGAGCAATATATTAAGGCCTGTATTTTGTAATGCCATTGTGCTTCCACAAAGCCTGTCATGCTAGCATGCATGCATTTTCAGAGTCAATGCAAAGGCCATACACAATGTTTTGTTGCCCAAGGAGTTACATTAGAGATTGTTCCAGTGGTTGTGCAAACAGTTGCATAACTATTTTACACTCTCACATACAACAGCTGCACCACACTCTAATCCCATGTAACTCCACTGACAGGGATTTTCATCCCATTAGCACTACATTTGATTTAGGCCTAACTTACTAACAATTGTTTCCTTTTCATGTCACCCAACATCAGTTGCTTAAGGCAGCTGTGTTGCTGTGACAGCTGGGCAGGACTGACCCTGGACAAGATATGTTTATCAAGCCATGCTGAAGCTTGGTGGCACAGAGGCTTCCTTGCAACCATAAATGCTATTTCCTGAGTTGCTATATAGAATTCTATTACATGTCAAGAAATCCAATAATGAGAAAAGATAGTTTCAGGGCAGAAGGCACAATCTACCCCCCGCCACACCCCCCACACTATTATAACCTCAGATCTGTCTGGTGAATGTGTTTTAGGATTTTTTTCAAAACAAGCTCACTTTCCACCACTGTTCCCCATCTAAAACCTCTCCTTCATGTAACTGAGGACTTTATAACAGAGGAGGAGAGGGTTGTTATTTTAAATTATGGGAGCCAATATTATTAGGATGGGAAAAAATCCACTTTTCTGAAAAGGAGAGTATAGACCGCTTTTTGTGCCAACTGAGTATTCTGTGTAGCTGCAACTACCAAATGTAAAATTCTTATTTCTTGAGTACCTGAAAATTAAGTTTATGATTGGAAATCTGACCTCCTCAAGACAAAATACCTGGGAGAACTAATCTAACCCATAGAGGAAAAATGTGTTTTATTTTCATTTGCTAAGTAATGCACACATGAGATAATCTCATGCTGTTTGACCAAACTGGATTTTCCCGACATACAAATCAGATCTAGGGCATATATTTTACCTTGTCAATTCTAGCCCTGTTTGTAAATAGTGCTTTTTTCCTGCAGAGTACATTTAAAAAAACCCTCTACATTTTTATTCCTTGTACATCCCCCCTTTGACAAGTTAAAAACTTTAGGCAAATACTGAATATATTTTGTTTCCCTCCAAGTCCAGATTGAAAGAAATAGCATGGCTTTACACTTTACACAATGGGGTAAAAGTCAAGTTCTTAAACTTTTTCAATTACAAAATTTGCATTGCATGATTGTATTGGACACAATGCAGTATAGCCAAACTTCAGTAAAACAGTTGGCAGCCTGCCTCCCTTGATCTTCCAAAATTACTTCACCTCAGGATTTGCTAAAATGCCAGTTCTTTGGACTCAAATATGCCTCTTGAAAGGAACTGGCTAAACAAGAAACTGAAAATTGATAATGATGAAAAACAAAAGATGGAGTATCTACTTTGGTGTTCTGTTGGGGTGGAAAACCCAAGCCAATACTATATTAGCCAAATATATTCTGAGAGGTTTACCTCTCAGAATATATTGTAGAATGCAGAAACATGATCAGAAATAAATATGGAAATAGATGGCTGTAGTTTTTTTGTTTTTTGCCATGGTGCCCTGTTTATACCCCTAAAGAAAGATATTATTCATGAAATGTTCAATCCTACATAGAATTGGAAGGATAGACAATGACTTATCTGGTGTGACATGTTAGTTTTACACGAAAGTGAAACTACAAACAGAAGGATTGGATCACAAGACAGAAAATACTACATGAGTGAGTTTGAGTCTTCTGGTTTCCTCTTTGCTTTCCTTTAGGTCAGCACTGAAGTCTTTTTTTAATCAGCCTTTAATGTAGAATTTATCTAGTTTTGCAGTAATTCAGACTAGCGGCTGGCTGGTGTTGATGTATTTTATACTGTTTTAAACCATTAGAGTTACAAACTGAGAAAATGTGTAACTTTAGTAAGGATCTATCTATCTATCTATAGAGAGAGATGTGTTGTTAACTGCCTTCACACTGATCTCAACCCACGGCGACCCTGCAGATGAGATATCTCCAAGACCCTCTGTCCTCTATATGTGTGTGTGTAGTGTGTGTGTGCGTGCCTGTAAAAAAGTATTTTAAAAGAAGAAACAGAACTATGAAACTGACTTGGAGAAAATACCCAGTCCAGAATAGATACTGCCTCTCCATTCATACCCTGCAATCTCTTATTCAAAAGCTGAAATTTAAAAATGGAGGGAAGGGATTTATAGCCTATATGACTGGCCATATCCACAAACTAGGTACATGAACCTCAACTATCTCATAACAATAAAGGGCGCTTATTAAGGATAGACATGATGCATGGATACTCAATTGTGCTGTTGTGTTTTTAAATCTAAAAAGGAGAGGAACGAAAGAATAATGATATGAACAGTAAAACGGAACCCCTGCACTCATAAAGACTGACTGAGTGCCCCCTGCAAGAACCTATACACATAGACATTAATGTATGTTTTAATATGTGAGAGTAGAAAGACAGTTGTGGGCAGGGAGAGGTGGGTTTTGTATTTCTACAGTGACCAAAAACTGGGCAGTGATTTTTGCTGAGATCCTTCAACAATCAAATATAACAGCAGAAGGAGTAATAAATTTAACAATGTAAACTAACAGGCATTTAAAAATTCTTATTGTTGGTATCTTTTCCTTCTGCCATTTCTATTTACCTTTTGTGAATTAAATCCAATACCCTTTATAAAATGGAGCAGAATCCCATTAGTGGCAGTGCATGTACATATGTTTTATATTAATGGAATCAATTGCCCCCAAGGAATTATGCATTTATATTCATGAACTCAGGGAAGAAGTATCCAAAAGAGCTGCCAACACTGAAGGAACAAGGTGAGTTAATGTGCTGGCAAGCATCTACATCACTGTGGCTGGAAGACATTCCTCTGAAACAGATAGGAAAGTATGAGAAAAAGATGCTAATATTTCAGCCTGCTTTTCACTGCTATTTTAACTGCAACCGCCAAAGCATGGAATGGGTTTCACTGATGCACAGGAACATGTGAAAGGAATTTAACTTGAAATCTAGAATGTCACTAAGGAAAATGACAGTTTCCTTGGCAGGATCTATACCTGGTCTTTTCCAAAAGCTAGACAGGACTGCATCAGTCCATACCAGATAGCAATCTCTGAATTACAGAAGATAGTTTCTCTGGCTACAAGACACAGATTCACAGGGTGAGGCCATCTGTCCAACCCTATGCAAGAGGGTAGTTTCTCATAAAACATTCCTGTGTCCGGATGTGGACGCAGTGGACTACATAAAGCAAACAAGAATAATATTAAAATGTAGAAAGCATGTCCACTGCTCTGCTTCTCATGGGCTCTAAGTTGTCCATCCTCCCTGTAGCCATTCTAAGCATTAATCCAGGTTGCACTACTATAGATATCAATAGCTTCAGTGCTACCACCTCATTTTAAAACCTAAGCAAGTAATAGTCAGTCAAACATTTATCACAAGGAACACCTTTCTGTTACAGTAAGGTAAGACTTTAAGGCTTGTAATCAATCACTATACAGGTCTGAAATTAGAACTTTGATGGTATTATTTCCACATGGAAAAATCCTTGAAAAACTGCAACACTCTTCAGATTCACTTACATTGCCAGCTCATAAAAGAAAACAGTGTTTGCTTTCCAGTACGTGGCCCTCTACCAATAAACTTTTGAGGGGCCAAAAATTCCTTGCAAAGCCTATTACTATTAATCTTGTGAAGACTGCCTCTGAATGAAAACAACACGAAAAGTGTATTTATTCACTTATCAAAACTAAAACAAAAAAACCCTACACTGTAGCAGTCACCACAGTCTCCAAATCCTTTGCTCTTTCCAGATATAATTTAACCAATTCAAATAACCTCCATCTTTGTATATCAATGCTTATGAAGGGTAAAGATGGTTATAACAGACCATGTATTGCTTGATCCTAGGAGCCACTGAACGTAGACAAGGAGCCCAGTAGCAGGAAATGGATAAAGTGGACACAATTCAGTATCCATTGCTGCAGCTGCCTTGAGCTCTCTCAGTACTCTCTCTGAGCCATCATCTAGCACAGCTATATTACTCCAGAGCCACTGTTCCACTGAGTTAGGTTTGGATTTTTTATTTCCATATGGATTATTATTATACTTTTTGGCCCATAGGAGCTTCATATGTTAGTACCAAGCACTGACATCCTTAAGCAAAACAAAGGATGGAGACACTGGCTTTCTGGAAAGCTGGAAAAGCTTGTTTTACTACTATTTTTCAAGCATTAGATGATTTAATCTCAGAATAGTCAGCCCTCTATATACATGGATTTTTTTATCCACAGATTCAAGAATCCATGGTTTGAAAATATTACAAAAAGATATACTGTACATTCCAAAAAGCAAACCTTGATTTTGACTTATTATATAAATGACACCATTTCACTTTTGATGCCGTTGTATGTAATGGGACTGATTTTGGTATCCACAAGGGGTCCTGGAACCAAACCCCAGCAGATACTGAGAGACCACTGTATGACTGATTGGTAGTCCATGGATACTCTAGTTCTTGCTTATAACTAAACAAGTTTCTATCCATGTGTTAGCAATAAAATTCCATGGCAGACCAAACAACATTTATAGGGAATGCCATATAAAGTGGCACTCCAGTATTAAATGGTTTGCTGGCCACAATTTTGGATTTGCCCTCAGTGGTTCAGAAGTGAGAAAGTTAATCATTCTAGACACCAGTGATAGTTGCTGGTTCCCATGTCAGTGGTGTGTGTGTGTGTGTGAGAGAGAGAGAGAGAGAGAGAGAGAATCTGTTCTTGGTTTTAAACAATGCTTTAAAGCTATCCAAGATGTTCAACCTATTTAAGAACACAGTCCAGAAACTTGGACAGCTTCTTTCAAACCTTGGTAGAAGAAACCTGGAGTGGAATCACTGCCCCACTGACATGGGATCCACCACCTGTCACTATTGGACACTGCATCAGTTGTGAGGAAAAGACAGCCATCACCATAAAAGCAGGGGCTGAATTCTCAAGAAGTCTCCTATATAGCTCAATGTAATAGCAATGTAGCAGTCTTACGTACTGAATTCCTAATTTTCTGAATGTTTCTATGTCCTCAGAATTAGTAAGATAAATTAAGTATAATTAAATTCAATTTGGTCAAGGCTCATTAAGGAATTCTGTCATACAACTTTAATCCAAAACCATGAACAAAATAAACACACATTTAATATTCATTCAATCAGGTTTAAAGAAAAACAATAAAAATCACCCTCACTCCTTGCATGTGACACATTCTAGCCTAAAGGAAAAAAATTTTTAACATGCTGACTGAAACATACAAGTATTATCTCAGCTAAATGGCAATGTTGGTTCTATCCATAAGAGTCAGAAGCATCTGACATATAAATGAAAGTGACATCAAATAACAGCTACATACGAATTAATATTACCTGGATAACAGTTATAAAATCAATAGATTTTGAAAGGGGGGGGGGGGAATCTTGTGTTCGCTTTTATTGAAATACAGTTTTATCTTAAAATAGCCTTAAAATCACAAATCTTCCTGGTTAAAAACTATCATTTAGACCAGAGGTTGGAAGCATGTAACCCTCCAGATATTGTTGAACTATAAATCCCAACAACCTTTCCCAGCATAGCCAAGGGTGAAGAATGTCCAAGTTGCAGTTCAACAATATAACTCCAGTCCAACAACATGAACTTCCCACCTTTAGAAACTAGAATAGCCAGGAAGACAAAAAACTCATTCCTAAAACTACCCCATTTCTATAGCTTTGCTATTATCAACAAGAATGTGAACTATTAGTATGCAACTGTAATGCAGTTTAAACATGTAGGCTGGGATCCTATTGCCAGCTCACAGAGAAGAAACCTCTGCTGGTCTTCTTACAGGGCAAACACAGAGGTGGCCAACTTGGGGGCAGCACACTCAATCCCAACATCCAACTGTGAGCATCCTGGCACATTTCACAGGGCAATCTGTGGTGGCCATGGCGTGTCAGAGCTCTGCTGGAGTATTCTTGCACTGCCAGGAAACCATTTGTGTAAGGATGTATTAGATGTTTTCCTATGCAAACTTATTAGAAATAGCAAGACAATTGGAATTGTGCTAGCATAGTGCCCCTGTAGGATCCTGGCCATAATAAACAAAGCTATCACCCAATTTCTTCTTGGGGATAGCAGAGAGAAGTGGGTCAGCACAATCCAACCCATTAACTTAGATGGGAGATCAGTTGTTATTGTTCTGTGTCTTCAAGTCATTTCTGACTTAAAGCGATCCTATGATGAACCTAGCACTGAATTTTCTTTGCAGAAATTGGTCAGAGGGGTTTTTCCTTTGTCTTCCTCTGAGGCTGAGAGTGACTTGCCCAAAGTCACCCAGTGGGTTTCCATAGTCTCCCAGTGTCCTAGTGCAAACTGTTACATCACACAGGCTAATCTGTGGTGCTTAGCCCCTCTTTTTCTTAAACTGTTGCCATTCAAATTGATCACTGTTAAGAACAATGTAATTTTAAGAGAAAGCTTTGACCTATTACTGAACCGTATGTTGTTTTGGAAGCTATCATGATGAGTACCCCTTGGATATTGATTATGATTTGTTGCTATCATTTGCCTTTGATAATAATGTAGCACCGACTTTGAAAAATAGCTGCCGGAGTGAGTTCAGGGACCAGTATTGGAGCTGGGCTGTATGAAGATGGTGGTTTTGGGGACAAAAGCCGTGCAATAACACCAGGGGGAAGCCCAAATTTGGCTTGAATTTGGGAGCAATAAGTCCCTTTATTTAGCTGTGCGCTAATCCCCTAACACAGGTATTTCTTTTAATATATGTTTTGGTATGTTTGCATAGCGTAAATGTTGAAAGTACTGAAGTATATGGTTTGATGGTTTTATAGACATAAAAATATTAAATGTTTGTATTGTCTGCTGGTTTTGGATCCATTTCCTATCCTTCAACAGATTATTCTCCAACATTATCTTGTAAAATCCTTAAAAGGAGGGGGATATGGCTAAAACTAATGCAAAAATGAGACTTTCATGGCAAAATGGCATGCACACCTTCTAATTATTAGTTCCACTCGGCCCTAGTTTAAAGTTCTACAAAGCTAGTGATTTAATTACAATTGCTGTCTATGAAACATTTAATCCCTCCATCCTATAGAAAGGTGCTGAGTGGAATTATTCATGCAAAATGTCATCTTGGCAATTGTACATAATAAATCAACTGTACTCTAGGTACTAATATAGCAAAAACAGAATGCAGGTTTCCTACTTCAAGTACACTGACTTAACTTGCAAGATGACAGGTGGAAGATCTAAATGTAACTTAAACCAGTTAAAAAAAAAAAAAGCTTGTAGCCCAAACTGATCAGCCATTTTCAGAGTTGCCACTTTTGCCACTTTTCCCATGCACTTTCCTTGTATCTGATTTCTCTATTAGAATTCATTGCAAGGGTTGGCTGAATATTACTATCTCTTGGTGACTATTGTGGTTCATCAAAAATATTAAGTGCTTTCCTTTTTTCCAAATGTTGTAAGCACATCTCTATCCATATCTCCCACCTCTAAGTTTCTCTCATTCCCTCCTCCATTTCAATTATTCTTCAGTGTTTGCTTTAAAACCCCATAAGAGAGGAAAGTACAGTTAAAACACAAAGTCAGCTAAAATGGGAATCTCTCTAGATAAGTCTGCAAGGGCTGTTGCACACTGTGCTATGCTTAGCTGGGGAATGAATGGAAATTTGTTCTGGAAAAGGAGTCCTGCTATAGCTTGAGGACACTGACCACAACAGAGTATGTAATGTTCAGGCTCCTTTGATTTCAGGCAGGATTAGACATGTGATAAGGGTGACCTAAATATTAAAGAATGTTTGTAGAAGATTATAAAATGTATAAACTGAGGGAACCAAATTACTGTACAGTATAATGAAAGCAATCCTCTGGGCTCCTACAATAAAGATTTTAGGCATGCAGAATTATTTCAGGATTATTAAAGAAATCCTGACATGTTTTACTTCTCCTTCTGGGTGCTTTTTGCACATATTCAACATAAAAAGACAAGAAGATAATTAATCAAGGTATTCCTAAGGAGCCATCCATTTCATTTTCATATTAGTCTTCTTCAGCAATCTAGACCAAAGGAGAAGGAGGAAGATTGGGACAAAAGAATTAAGTTGTAAAATCTGTCCTGGGCAGGAACTTGGCATGCATTGTGAAGTTGCAGTAAAGAGCAAATTACTGTCACAATTTGCTATCAAATTGATTTAGCTTGCATAATTTTTATTTAAAATTCAACTTTGATTTTAAACATGAACATCTACATTCTGGCAGAGGGTTCCAACAAGTAACAGAGAAAGAAAGCTGCTAGTGCAGAACACATTTAGGTGAATAAATATTTAAAACCTAGGATGGTATTGCCCCCCTCCCTGATCCCTATGGCAGTATTTAAGATGAGGAAAAGTACTCTACATAACTAGAAACACTGAATAATAGAACTGTTAGAGAAAAAGATCTTTGGGATGGTTGATGTCTCTTGTTACCGGTGGTTCTGGACTGGTACCAACTGGAACAGATGCAGTCTTCTCAGCTACTCAATATCAAAGTAACTTCCAGATTTTCACTCAAATGAGGGTTTATTAACTTTGTTGCTATTTACACAATGCACAGCAAGCTACTATACATCTATTCTCTTTCAGAGTCCATGCAAGAAGAAAAAACTTGAATATGACATCAGTCTTTGTTCTCTCAAAAGATCAACCTTCCCACCAAGTGGACACACCTCTTTCCCATGAAGTCACCATACTACACAAGACCATAACAATAATACATTTGTTTATATTATGTCTCAAGCAATGTCCTTGAAGACTTGCTCTTCCAGGCCTAGACTTTCTGACCTGCAACAGGAACCATTTTAAACCTTAGTTAACCATTGACACATCTGAACATTTTCAATACAAATTAGAAATATATTTTAACAAGAACTCAAGTTGGAAGAGACCACAAGGGCCATCCAGCTCAACCCCCTACCATGCAGGAATACACAATTAAAGTACTCCCGACAGATGGTCATCCAGAAAAACCTCCAAAGGAGACTCTACCACTTTTTGAACTAGTGTATTCTACTGTCAAACAGCTCTTACCATCAGGACATCCTAGTCTCTGGAGCAGCAGAAAACAAGCATGCTCCATCCTCAATATGTCATCCCTTCAAATATTTAACCCATGTTACCATGCCTATCATGTCACTCTTTAATCTTCTCTTCTCCAGTCCCTAAGCTGCTCCTCATACAGAATGATTTCCAGACCTTTCTCCATTTTGGTTGCCCTCCTCAGGACATGCTCTAGCCAACATCCTTCTTGATTTGTGGTGCCTAGAACTGGACACAATATTACAGCCAAGGTCTGACCAAAACAGAATGGAATGGTACTATTACTCCATCAAGCCACTATAGTTCTCGTAATGAAGCCTAGAATTGCATTGCCTTTTTTAGCTGCCACATCACACTGTTGACTCATGTCAACTTGTGGTCCAGTAGGACTCCTGAATCTCTTTTGCATGTGCTGTTGTCAAGCCAGGTGTCACCCACCCTGTATCAGTGTATTTAATTTTTACTGCCAAGTATATTATCCCACATTTCTCCCTGTTGAAATTTATCTTATTTCTCTTGGCCCAGCCTTCTATTCTGTTAAGGTCATTCTGATTTCTAATTCTGTCCTCTGGGGTACCAGCAACCCCTCCTAATTTAGTGTCATCTGAAAATTTGATTAGCATGCCCTCTATTCCATCATCCAAGTCAATGGATAAAGATGTTGAATAATACTAGGCCCAGGAAAGAAGCCTGTGGCTCCCCACTAATCACTTTTCTCCAGGTTGAGATGGAACCATTGTTGAGCTCCCTTTGGGTTCAGTCGACCAATTACAAATCCACCTAATAGTTGCATTGTCTAGCCCACATTTTGCTAGCTTCCAAAGATATCATGGGGAACCTTGTCAAAGCTCTTACTGAAATCAAGATGTGCTATATTCGCAGCATTCCCTTCATCTACCAAGCTTGTGACTCTATCGAGAGAGAGAGAGATTGAAAGAGAGAGAGAGAGAGAGAGAGAGAGAGAGAGAGAGAGATTAGTCTGGCATGACTTGTTTTTTAGGAACCCATGGTGACGTTTTGTGACCATGGCATTCCTTTCTAAGTGATTAAAGAATGTTTAATGATCTGCTCTAGTAGCTTTCCTGGTATC
Source organism: Sceloporus undulatus (assembly GCF_019175285.1). Classification (NCBI taxonomy): domain Eukaryota; kingdom Metazoa; phylum Chordata; class Lepidosauria; order Squamata; family Phrynosomatidae; genus Sceloporus; species Sceloporus undulatus. Next base: position 125,342,067 of record NC_056524.1, on the reverse strand, counting down.
AGTCTGACTGATATCGGACAGAATACTGTCTCCATCCCCCACATAACTCATTTTAAAGCCCTTCTGTTCTGATCTTTCAGACTCTTAGAAAGAATGTTCTTGCCAACTGCTGTGGCAGGAACTACTCACAACTACTCACTGATCTCTCTACAATAAAGAGGTATGGATGGAAAGAAATTGTCCTTCTCTCTCTCTCTCTCTTTCTCTCTTGTCAACTGAGAATCCTATAGCACAGGTTGAGACTCCCTTACCTGGAAATCTGAAATATTCCAAAACTCAAATCCTTTTTTATGGATGGCTGAAATAGTGGCATTTTTATTTTTGATAGGTCAATGTACACAAACTTTGTTTCATGCACAAAAAGTATTTAAGATAGTGTATAAAATTAGTTTCCATCTACATGTATAAGGTATATCTCAAACATAACTGATTTTCATGTTTAGACTTGGGTACCATCTCCAAGATAGCTCATTATGTACATATATGCAAATATAGATATTCTGATTCTTTAAAAAATCCAAAACATTTCTGGTCCCAAGCATTTCAGATGAGTGAGACTCAACATGTAGTGGTTTTCCTAAGGAAGCCCAATAGAGGAGTTTGGTTTCACACCCCAAAGCCTCTTCTCATGCATCCCTCTTGCAAGCAAAACATATTCTAGCCTATTGTCCCATATTGTTACTGGTATTTGCTGTTGGTAGAATGGTAACCAATCATAGGACTTAACTAATTTCATTGTGCCTGGGTGAAAATCACAGTCAGAGACAGCAGGTTTGTCAGAAATCTGTTTTGTTGCTGTTGTGCTTTGCTATTGAAAATATAATTTATTATTCTTTAAGCTGCATAAACCATAGTTGGTGACGTTGCTGGACTAGGACCTTTGGAATAAACATTAAGATAATAGCCAGTCGAAAGAGTAGGGCTAGTTTACAACATTTTGAAGTAAGTGAAGCTATATACAGAGGCCCCATAACACTTAAAACACTGATTGTATTTGCACTTAAGTAATGGTCTGCAGCCTTCTAAGATCATTTAGAGTTGCAGAATTTTCCTGCATTTACCACTGCATAATTATTGACTGAGAGCCCATGACATTTCACCACACTCCAAAAGCATGGCATTCAGCTGTTGGCATTGCCTCCATGTTTGCACCTGGAAAATTATTACTTGTATGCCACAGTGTTGACAGTAAATATTACTTAATTTTTGTATTTCACTTTTTTTGCTTTTAAAGATCAGAGCATAAAAAGAAGAGCTAGCTCACTGTCTAAATCTGAATGTGTATACCCACTTACCTTTGAGTAGGCCCCATGTCATTCAGTGGCACATCAGTTAATTATGGCTTTCACTGGGGTGCTTGCATCTGCTGTAGTGATGCTCTTATTAGTTCTTCCACATTATAAATCACCAAAAACTTCTGTTTAATGATGTCAGACAATGAAGCTATTTTAAAAACAAACCATCATACTGTGAACTGTATTTATATCTCTGTAAGTGTGTAATCCAACTTCTTCAAAGGGCACTGAAAGTATGGCTATCCTTTAGGCTTTATCTGGCCTTTTCAGTTCAATGTCAGTTTATTTCTTTAAAAAAACATATGGACAAGCTGTATAATTTGCTTTAAATCAGAACACAGTTTAGTGGAGATGATAATAATTTTGCATTTCACAGAAAAATGCTCTCTATATTTTTCACATTATTTTAACTTTCAGTGGGAAAATGGTGTCAGTGCATTAATTTTTAATTTTAAGTATTTTGTACTAAATGAAACTGCTAATCCCAACCAGAGTAGACCCATTGAATGGTATTTATATACATATTAATTTAACACCCAGCAATTGATTAATTTAACATCCAGCAGACAATGGAAGCAATACACAGAAGAGCTGTACAAAAGAGAAGAAATTGACATACGGAATGAAGAATCTTACAAAGATGAACAACAAATCCTACAAAGTGAGGTGGAAGCTGTAAGAGATATTGGAAAGAATATATCACCAGGAACAGATGATATTCCTACTGAATTGTTACAATCCACATAGACAGAATCAACTCCACTGATAACTAAAATATGACAATAAATATAGAAAACAAAACAGTGGCCAGCAGACTGGAAACAATCAATATACATCCCTCATCCACAAAAAAGAAAAAACAAAAGACTACAGCAATTATAGGACCATAGCAAACAAAATTATGATCAAAGTTCTGCAATCAGACATGGAGACTCTAACCTTACATGGAGAAAGAAACCCCAGGGTTCAGAAAAGGAAGAGCCACTAGGAACCACAATGAAAACGTATGATGCTTAATGGAATGAACCAATGAATTCCTTAAGAAAATCAGCATGTACTTCATAGGGGTCAAACAGGAAAGGGCAGCCAAATGCTGCTTCTTTTGAGAGTAGGTCGAGATCCTGCTGACCACACTGCCCACTCCCAAGGCAGCCCATCACAACCACACAATGCAGCGTCAAGCCACATTGCTGGATATTTTTTTAAAAAAATTAGGACTGCTGCCTAGATGCCATCCCATTGGATGGCTGACCCCTTTGATCGTGCATACAGTTGCACCTATGACCCTCCTCCAGGACAGGGCATCAAAGCAGAGGTATGCCCAGCAAAACACTGGCAATGCACAATCATGCCCCCCTACATGCCTCCTTCATCCCCCTTCTCCCCATGCCCCATCTTGGGCTGTCTGGTTTCCTTACATTGTACTTATAGCCACTGGAGGTATCACATTGTCCCTTTATTGCATTGCCATCCTGATCGCCAGCTCCATCCTTTTTAAATGGTCACCTGCACCAGTGCATTTATATGCTTCTTTAGGGTTAGGATGGAGCACTCCTTTGGAACCAATCTCTCACAGGGTCATTTATATGCAGGGTCAAAGGTGTGTGCTTTCCTGGCTAGAGTGGTTTATTTCTGTTTCTCAGTCCAGCTTTCCCCTCCTTAAGGCGGCCATAGTGTGCTTTCCGGACGCTTTTGGGGGCATGCATTGTCTAAATGCCACATCCCCAAATAGGCTGGAAACTGCTTCTTTTGGCCCATATGTTTGAGACCATACACAACAGGAAAACCTTTCACTGCATATATCATGAAAAGCTATGGAATGCTTAAAGATATGGAAGTGCTGAGAGTGCTGATGAGAAATCTGCATTTAGGACAAGAGGCTATGGTTAGAGCAGAATTCAAAGAAACAGAACAGTTCCCAATTGGAAAAGGGGTCAGACAAGGACGCACCCTACCTGTTCAATTTTTAAGCAGAAAATATCATATGACGAACAGATCTGAACTCCGAAGTATTAAAGATAAGAGGATGGAACATCAACCATCTAAGATTGGCAGATGGCATCATACTGCTAGTGGAAAACATCACAGACTTTGGACAATTATTAAAGAAGGTCAAAGAAAAAAGTGCAAAGGCAGGCTTAATGCTGAACATAAAGAAAACAAAAATAATGAGCATTGAGCATTTACATAAATTCAACTTAGACAATGAAGAATTTGAAATAGTAAAGGTGTTGCCCTACCTCGGATCAAACATAGATCAGAATGGGGACTGCAGTAAAGAAATCAGAAGTAGACTAGGAATGGTATGGGCAGCCATGAAAGAACTAGGTAAGATCCTACAGTGTAAAGATATAAAACTGAGCATAAAAGTTAGAATCACTGGAGTCATTTTATTCCCCATCCCAATGTACGGATGTGACAGCTGGATAGTAAAAAAATCTAACATAAAGAAAATCAACTCATTTGAGATGTGGTGTGGAGAAAAGTGCTGAGTATACCGTGGATAGCCAAAAAGACAAATAAATGGGCCCCTGAACAGATTAAGCCTGAACTCTCCCTGGAAGCCAAGATGACAAAACTAAAGCTGTCATACTTTGGCCACATCATGAGAAGGCAAAACTCACTAGAAAAAACAATAAGGCTAGGGAAGGTGGAAGAAAGTAGAAAGAAAGAAAGACAATATGCTAGAGGCCATGGGCCTGAATTTACAGGACCTAACCAGAGCAGTGGAGAACAGAGGGGGTTGGAGATTTCCTATCCACAGGCTCACAATGAATTCAGTCCAACTCAAGGGCAATTAACAATAAGTTGATTCAACCATTCTGACTGGGACTAATAACCAAATTTATATCTTTCAACTTTTGAGACAATACAAGAATGCATGCTAAAAGAAAGGAAACAATGAAAAATATTTGTTCAAGGATGAAAAACTGATAGCCACATAGGCATTTAAACAGTTCCATATGGAAACGTAATGTAATTTAATTGAATTTTCAGTGGATGTGGGTAACACATTAATGATTAATGCGACTCACTGAAAATTATAAATTATTATCTAGCTAGAAAATGTGATAGAAATAATTAAAGCAAGTATCTCCTTGCTTATAAACTATGTGTATGTGCATGTGCATATTCACACATAATGTAACTAAGTGCTTTCATCCTAAACAATCTGATAAATTGATATGGGATTGTAAAAGTGGCTAAAATATGGATTTTAGGCTTTTGTTCAAGATTGTTATTCTTGATCAACAATCCTTTTTTGAGGGGTCAGAAAATGTTAACATGCCTTATATCCTGCAACTAAAGGTAGTTAAATATTGGCTATTACAGTGTGCATATCATATTTGCAGGCTAGTTATACTTGGATTCAACTGCTTACGGATCAGCATGCCCCATATTATTCAATAGCGGCATGGATACACTGACATGGATGTGCGCACATCACTGCCCATTGAATAATATGAGGCTTGAGCATCTACATTTTTTCCCATTCGTGGGGGGACTTTGAGATGAACCTCCATGAATAGGAAGGGTCCACTGTACTGTAAGGCAATTCTTATAGTAAAGAAGTTCTTCCAGATGTTTGGAGGTAATAACTTTTGTAATTTGAATCTACTGATTTGAGTTTTAGTCTCTGGAGCAGCTAAAATAGTTCCAGATGTTTAAAGAAGGCTATTTATTTAAAGATGGTTTTCACATGTACATGTACAGCCAGGTGTCACCAATCCTAGATTTAGGCATTTCATTTTTCCTGCCTAGTTGTAATACCTTATGTTTTGTGCTGGCCAAATGGCCATAATAAAGTTATTATTATTATTATTACCTTATGTTTCTCCCTGTTGAAATTCATATTGTTAGTTTTGGCCCAGCTCTCCAGTCTGTCAACATCATTTTGAATTCTGGCCCTGTCCTTTGGTATATTGGCTCTCCCTCATTTGGTGTCATCTGAAAAATTGATAAGTATACCTTCTATTCCTTCATCCAAGTTATTTATGAAAATGTAGAACAACTACAGATCCAGGACAGAACATCAAGATACCCTGACAGTCACTTCTCTCAAGAGTGAGGAGCAACCGCTGGTGAACACACTCTGGACTTGGTGTCTCAACCAATTTGCAAATCCATGTAACAGTAGCTGCTGTCTAGCCCACAGTTCACCAGCTTGTCTTGCATGGGGAACCTTGTTAAAAAGCCTTACTGAAACCAAGATATACTACACCCATATTACTCTCCTAATTTACCAAACGTATAATTCTATAAAAAAAGGAGATATGCTTAGTTTACCTGGCTTGTTTTTGAGAAACACATGCTGATTCTTAGTAATCACAGCATTTCTTTCTAAGCATGCACAGACTGATTGCTTTAACGGTAAGTTCTAGAAGATTTCCAGGTGTCAGTGTCAAACTGACTAGTCTGTAGTTGCTCAGATCGTCTTCCCCACTCCCCTTTGAAAATGAGGATATTTGTCTTCCTCCAAACATGTTGTTCTGCAAGAATTCTCAAAGATTATTGACAGTGTCTCTAAGATTATAACTGCAAGTTCTTTTAGTACTCCTGAATACATCTGGCCCTGGAGACTTGAATTCATTCAGCCAGGTATTCCCTTGCTTCCTCTTTACTTGATCTGGGCAGCAGTCCCCTCAGTGCATCATTTACTCTGTTTTTACCAGTTAGATCACTGTTTTCCTTTGGGGAGAAGATAGAGGCAAGGAAGGTATTGAACAGTTCTGCCTACTCTCTGTCGCTTGTTAGCCATTCACCATCTTCTCTATGTATCAGCCCCAAAATTTACTTGTTCTTCCTCTTGCTCCAGACATAATAAAAATACCAAAACCCCTCTTTTTATTATTTTTAACCTCTCTAACAAGCCTGAGGTCATTCTAAGCTATATCTTTTCTGACTTTCCTCCTACAAATACTGTAATAAATAAATAAAACTTTTATTTGTATCCTGCTTTTCTGCTGCAGGGCAATCCAAGCAGCTTACATGTTAAAACAACATCAATATACAGCACATAATACATATACAATACAATATCTACCCCCCCCCCCTCAAAAAGAATTAAACATAATGCAATTAAAAGTAATCTTTTCAAATAGAATATTATCAACAGTCTAACAACCCAATGGGTAAAGTGGCAGCATACTACATAATATGTACAGTGGATTAGGGTTAGGGTGGATGAGAAGGGTCCTCTGGAGACGCCAGCCACAGATGCTGGTGAACTGTCAGGAATAAACTCTTCTAGAACATGGCCACATAGCCTGAAAAACCCACAAAAAACTATGGATGCTGGCCATGAAAGCCTTCGACTTCACAAAGATACAGACTGCTCAATATTTCTGCTCTTGATCTAGTGATGGAAAAAGAATGAAGAGAAAGTAGAGGGATGACATGCAGTGAGAAGCTGTGGACCTTCTGCCAAAAATAAAAAATGGCATACCTCTAGAATGTCCCAACAACTGCATGGAGGCAATCTCATAAAGAGGCCAGAAAGAAGAATAAAAGTGTTCTTTTTAAGGCAGCAACTCTTGATGCTCATACGTTTGATTGGATCTATACTGGAAATGCCAATCCTTACATGCCAACTTTATGCACATTTTTGGTAATCTATACTGACATATTGACAAAATGTTTTGTCTAATTTTCATCAAATTATTTTGCTCAGCTGTTAAAATAAAGCAGTGCATGAAGGTATATTCCTAACTTCAGATCTGCTGACAGACACAAAATTATATATTACCAATCCCTGGGAAACAGTGCGAGTACCACAAATTTTAAGTCGCTTGTTTAAAATCTGGGGAATAGGTTTATTCATAAAATGGACCAAACTTTACAAGGAGTTATCACTGATCCTATTGTGAAGAATTTATAGAACATTTGTCTGATTCATTAATTTTTGGAATTATATACTTTATTATAGTGTTTAGTCATATATTTCTTCAATACAGAAATAATTTATGTTACTTTTTCCCATTATGACTACAGTGGACCCTTGTTATACGCTGGGGTTTGGTTCCAAGATCCCCCATGTATAACAAAATCAGTGTATGCTCAAGTCCTATTAAATATAATGACATACTGTAGCAAAATGGTGTCCCTTATAAAAATGGGAAATCAAGGTTTGATATTTGAAATTTATACTTTTTTGGAACATTTTCAAACCATGGATGATTGAATCAGTGTATAAAAAAATCTGTGTATAAGAAGGGCCAACTGTATATCTCAACCAACTTTCTTTTAAATATATTTATCTTTTTTAAAAAAAAAGCCTCAACAGGAGAGCACCACAGGGATAATTTTGAATGAAATTTAGCTTTATATCTGTTCTTAATCCACAATAACGATCTTCTCACATAATGATGTGAAATCTGAATCCACTTTAACTTTTTCATAACATAAATAACTATGCAAACCTAGGTTCAGATCAGCAGTTTCTAACCATAACAATCTTTCTTTCAAAACAGTTAGCCAATCTTTCAACCACATTAAACAAAATGCAGAATAGTACGATCTTAAATCCGGCATACCTAGACCTCCTCTTTTCTTCTCATCTTGCAAAATTGTAAATCTCACCCTAGATCTTTTACCTTGCCATATAAAAGATAAAATATTTCTGCCATTGTCTGAATGGTGTATCATTGCAAATAATGGGTATAGATTGAAACAGAAAGTTTCCATTCATAGGAAGTTGCTGCTCCCCAAACGATTCAGGGACACTGGAGGCGAGCCAACAATCCCCTGATCTTTAGGAAGTGCATCAGGCTTTCAGACACACACACATCCTAAACATTTTAGCAGTGTTTTACCAGCCTATGTTACAGGTATATTTGATTGAGGTGAATGTGGCTGCTTTTGCCTTCTAGTGAATGAGTTATGATAGAGCACTGAACTAAATGTGATTACTGCCTATAAATGCCAAGTTGTACATTTTCTTTTTAACTTTGTGAGCTGATGTTTGATGTTATTTACTGTTATTTTGGTAAACACTGACTTCTTATACTACGGATATATTTGTTCATTTTATGACTGTGACTTAATGTTTTACATTTCACATACTGCACTTTTGACAAATAGCAACACACTGCTAGCATGAATCCATAGACAGAAATAGTATTGCATCAAATCTTGAAGTAATGTATTATATGGTACAGGGTGGGGAAATAATGCTCAATAAAATGGTTATCACAAATAATAATACAGCACAAGTTAGAAGTGAAATATAACAGTCCTCAAATTCTAAATGCTGTTGATCTACTTCAGTTCTGATATTTTAAGATGCAGTTTATATTCTCATTGCTCAAGCAAAGTTGTATAGAAAGGCTATTTGCAACATTCATATATAAATTATTTTAGTAAATTTATAATCTGTTAATCATAACATACATAGAGTATGAAAAAGTTACTCTTTGGACTGGTTGTCCCAGAATCTCTCAACCAACATCATCTGGTGGAAGATTCTGGGAGTTCCAGGTGAAAAAAAGGCTCCAAGTTGTGACTGTATGTTATTTAATGACATTCCTTGTGTGCATTCAGTGTGTTGTTTGGTCTTTGTGGAACAATATTTCTACCCCTAAACAATGGGGAGTGGGGTGCTTGCCTACTGCAAAAATGTCCTCAGTTGGCCCAGGGGGCAAACAGAATTAGACTTAGTTTTTTGTGGGTTTTTCTAGCTATGTGGCCATGTTCTAGAAGAGTTTCTTCCTGACGTTTTGCTAGCATCTGCAGCTGGCATCTTCTGAGAATGCTGACCTGGAAGAGAGTGGGTATATATAGACTGTGTGACCCTGGGTAAGGAGAAGTGACTAAATACAATCTTGATTATCTAACAGTGATGTTAGATTTTTGTATAAACAATTACAAAAATAATTTATATTACATTTTCAAAATTACAACCTTTGTGACTTTTTTTTGTACTCACACTACTTCTACACTTTTAATGTTTTTATAATTTCTTACGGGTGGAATAAGGGCAGAAAATTGCAAACTTTGTTTCTGAGATATTAGCAATGATCAAATCTTTAAATCCACAGGTGGGTTATACCAGAAAGAGGATTCTAATCTTGTGAGTGGCACACATCTCAATGACTGTGAGAAAGATTGGTTTCCGCAATTAAATAAGTAATCACTACATAGCTGAAGGCTAAATACTGGAAAGAAAATCTTAAAAATAGGGATCAAAGTTTGCCTTAACTTTGTCTAAATGGTTGGAACATAAACAGTCTTCCAGAAGTAAACCTGAAGTTATGATACAGGTGGAAATGACATTTTCACCTTCACCCAATAATAATACTTGGCTTCCTACTTTATGAGGTAATTATTCGTATTCCAAGATTTTCTCAGCTGTGTGCATAAACCTGGCAGTTAAACCCACATTTCTAGTTCTTTGTATAAACAATCAAACATTGGCATTGTCTAAATATAATTTAAAATGTTTGTCATTTTACTCTTTGCAAACATATTATTTCACAAAGTCATACTCATGCTTGCATACTGGTGAATGCAAGCTGTGTAAGCAAAGAACACAAAGGTATTGAGTTGTCTTCTCTGGGACTAAGAGATGCAAGTAGCTGTATCAGCCACCAGCAGGTCTACATATGTAACTATTTTGATATCTATTATTGCCAGGTCAATTTTCTTCAGATCAGTTTCTGTTGTTACAATCAGATGATGAGGACAAGATGACTAATTCAGTCTGTCCCACCGCAAGTCTTGACCCTTGCCCATTTTGGTTTTTAAGGTCTAGCAGGCATGGATTGACTGAGTGGATGATGGGTGGTAAATGCCTGAAACCAAACCCAGCAGATACCAAAGACCCACTGTATTATTTTGGTTTCAAACTGATTTTCACTGCAAGGCCCCACCCAAATATCTCTGGATACAGGACAAGATATAAATATTTTATTAAATACACATATAAATAATAATGCCTTACAGTTGGCCAAACTGGCCAAAATCTCACTGCTGTGCTCACAGATGTTGATAGTAATTAGAAAGAATCAAGACATGCTTCTCTAAAATGTGTTCCAAATCTGTTCTCCTCTCCCTGTATCCAAATGTCAATAGAAACATGGAAAACACAAGGGTTTGAAAGAGCTCAGTTTTGGATTTCCTTCAGAATTAATGTAGACTGAACTGTTGTTTATATCATATTCCTAACCCTCTCAGACAGCTATTTTTCATGGGTTGTTGTTTTTTAATATAAAAAAAAATATTGTTTTAAAATGACATTTTGGGATCCGGATTTTGTAACTCCAAACTACAGATACTACTTTTTAAAAAGTAGGCCTGAAGAGACAGTATAAATTATTCAGACTATTTAGTCCAAATTTTGCTCTGCAAGATAAATTGTGCAGAGTAGCACAAGCGTCCCTCCATATTGCAAACCTGCATGAACTTTTTCTTTCTTGCACTGTAGCAAGGCAAGCACTTTTTCAGTTTAGCTCACAAAATCTTGCTTAGATAATCTTTAACCTGTGACAAGTGATGGTAATTAGTCTGATACTTCATCAGATCAGGTGTACACCCATATGACAACAGGTAAAGGTTGTCAGTTCAAATGTTAACAGTAAAAAAAATTAGGATGTTCGAGTGACAAGAGGGGTGAAAATAGTTGCTCATGGTAAGCAACATAATTTCTGGGGGGCGGGGAGGAGAAGCACTTCATTGTTTTGTCAAGTGGCTGTTTGATGGATGTATGCTGAAACAGTTGCAAGGTATTTAGGATTGAACAAATAAGGTAGAAAACTCTGTTGCAAGACTTCTCCAAGTGTATCATGCATTGTATTGTCAATGAAGAAAGAATGGTTTTAACGTCCCAGTGAAACTATGATAACATCAGTACAGCAAAAAACAAAACAAAAATAACATACCTCTGTCTGAGATGTGAAAACAGAGAATAGGAAAAAGACCATTTGAGTCCAGACATGATAGTCAGCAAAGAAAGATACCAATAACCAATGACAGCAAAGTGTATCTTCTATCAGTTCTCTATGATTATGTGAAATGGCAGTGTCCAAAGGTTGCAGTGAAGCCAGGTTTGAAACTAGTTTAGTGTGGATAGAAATAAGGGGGCTGGTCAAGGAACTTGTCTTATTCCCAAAAATCACTTTTAACTCACATTACATTAATGCAATATCGTGTTTTAAACCAGGGTAGGCAAAGTATGGCCCTTGGACTCCACCTCTGCAGCTCCCAACCCATTTTTTAAAAAACTGGCACATATTTCAGGCATTTTCACCCAAACTCACAGAGCCCCCAAGTGTGCAAAAACATCCCTTGTCCCACACATAAAGCCCCCAAGAAACCCCTAAGCAGCCACAGATACATAAGTGAACAGTAAATTGCCTGAAATTGTTGTCAAAATGGCAATAAATAATGAAGTGTGAATCTTAGTTGCCATTTTGTGAAGGACTACTGTCAGGGTGTGTGTGACCCATGGCAGGGTCACAGGCACTGAACAGGTCCCAGCCCCCCTCCCCCTGGTGAAGTTGCACACTTATGCTTTAAACAGTGGTATAAAGGTACTGGATTCTTTCACTCAGGTATGTGATAATGTTTATATTCTTTCTCATTATAGATACAGACTGCCACCCTAGTTTGTTTACCAGAAACAGGCTTCAGCATGTGTGGATTTAACTAGATAAAGAACATTGAGCACAAACAGGTGTTGTGTGAATGATCCAATCCAGTGACTGGGGTCACATACATATGCAATGGAAGATAATCTCTTTGGGGACACCTGAAACTGGACTCAGCCACCTCCTGTCACCTAAATAAAGAATCATTTGTTTTTAATACACTGCAATAGAAATTGATAATGAATGCTTGTTCTTGCCCTCAAAAATTAAAAGAATGAAAATGCATTCCAGGGAGACAGAAAGGAATTCTCATATCATTAATACTTTGTCCATATATTGATGTATGGAGTAAAACACAGTAAGATCGATTATCTTTATCAACATATTTTTTTTCTAAGCAAAACCTAGGGTGCTTGGTATAGGAGTACAGAAACAAATGACCAGGTATGGCACACATACTGATGAAGCATGGAATATTTTCTTATTAGAACTTTAAAAAACACACATCGTTTTTATTTTTAATATTTCACTAAATGAGGCTATTTCTCTGAAAAATAAATTAAGCTGGGACTCTAGCCTAGTGGGAGTTGAATAGAACTATAAATTGATTTTTAGCCTCCTGTAACAAAAGCAACACAGGAAGAACTAATCACTGGAATGTATGAAATTAAATACACAACACTAGAACCTACATTCAAATTACCTGCTATAATTATAACTTTCTTTCATGTGCAATAGTAAATATATCACTGAGAATTCCCTAGTTATCAGCAATTCCAAGTGTAACATTTTGGCCTTAGTGTTCACGAAGTCAAATAACAATTGAACAATACTGAAATTGTAAGCACACACATACACACTATCCATCAAATCAACCTATGCCAAGTCTTTCAAGAAAAACCAAACTCTTCTGGTAAACTAGCATTGGCAGGTTACAAACCGCCGAAAAGCGGCGCTCTGCCGCCGCTGCCGGTTGCTGCGTCTGGGAACCACAGCAGCCAAACTGCGTGGTTCCTGGACGCAGCAAAGAAGCGCCAAAATGGTGCTTCTTCTTGCACCTCGGATGGGATGCCACGAGGCGCTACTCGCGCACTCGCGGTGTCATATACGGGGCGCGACGTGCGGACACTATGCATCCGGCATGTAGAAATGGCAGCGCCCATGTGTATAAGGCGCCGCCAGTATTACGCCCCCATCATGTGCTAAGGGTGAGGCCGGTATGAACGCTAGGTCCTCGGCTAACTCCTAGCACGTGACGGGGGGCGCCACAAAGGCCCGTTTGTAACGGGCCATTGTTCCTTACAGACACAGAGCTAATCATTACAAAGATAAACCAGTACAGATAAATATTCTAGGCTACTTAAATTTAATGGTATACTGTATCCTAACTGCAGACAACAATCTTCCATAACCTGGTGCCTTTCACATGTGTTGGGAGTTCAGTTGCCATCAAGCCCAGCATGAATGGCAGATAGGAAAAGATATCAAAAGGCAGTGGGGATGAACCTATGGCACGCATGCCAGAGGTGGCACTCAGAGCCCTCTGTGTGGGCACACGCACCATAGTCCCAACACAAGAGTTCACTAGAGTTTGTCACTAGAAATCCAGGGTTTTGGGTTGCAGTTTGGGCACTTGGTCTCTAAAAGGTTCTCCATTGCTGCCATAAGGGATATATACAGAGGAAGGGATAGGTTGGTTTTTTGTGTTTTTTTGAAACACAATTGCTGAATTCCCAAGCAAGCATGACTAGAAATGGCAGGAGGAGAGAGGTTCTGGGAGATGCAGTTAAAAAAGTAATTTTTATCAGACTCTGGAGAGCCTCTAAATGTGAAATGACTGCTACACATTTCCTTGCAGAATTCAAGGAGGCAGTGCACACATGGCTGGGCTAAAGTGGAGATGCTTTTGTGAAAACTAATAGTCAACCCTCCGTATCCATAGGGGATCTGTTCTGGACACACCCACACCCACAGATACCAAAATCTGCGGATATTTGAGTTCCATTGTCCCCAACGGCAGCATGTCCCCTTGGCTGCTCTGTCATTAGGTACAAGAAGACATCAATAGTGGTATGAACATGTGGATGTGTTGCCATTAGGGACAGCTGGCTTTGGGGTGGGGCGTGGGGTTGTATTACACCCTGTCATATGTGCCTCACTGAAGTATCCAGATTACTTTTCTATTACCATTTGACTTGCAAATATATAAAAGCTTCTGGACACACACACCCCATCTTTCATTTACAACAATAAATTTTCATTAAGGAACAACATCTGTGTTTAAATAATTAGTAAATATGATGTTAGCACCGCCATTAACATTTGCATCAGTTGGAATCAATCCTATTTGGAGAGTGAAATGTGAATCTTTCAGCACAAAAACTTCTGGCTTCTTATGGGGGGGGGGGGGGTAATCTGAGAACTTTTATTGGCAATAGAAATCTCCTGAACTAGCCCAAAGATGGACTATTATTTCTTACAATGCTTCTGACTTTATATATTTCCTTGAAAGAAAGACTGAGTGGGACTAACTTCTTGCAGACTTGCCTGGGAGATAAAAAACATATATTGATTTTCTTACTTGGCAATAATAGCCTTACTGCTGCCCTCTTCTCTGGTCTTCTCCAGCCCACAATTTTGTTCTGCTCACTTTCTGTTGTTCTGTTTCTCCCCCAATGTGAAGTTTTCAGGATTCCTGTATACTCAGGGAAGGGAACCCTGAAAATCCACGCAACCTCCTCAGCAATGTTTTGCAAAACACAACAGGTAGGAAGAGAACTGATCCATTTGAATGAGGGTTAGCAGATGGAGGTGGTGAATGTGAGAAATTCTAATCGCCTGCGGGCTCATTACATGGGACGAGCACGAGTGTAAGTGGCACTAACAGGCAAGTAAAATAGTGACGGAGTGAAGTTACATGTTGTTTGCAGGGGGGATAAGTCCATTGGGATGAATCATCAGTTGTTGCCACTGTCCTCCTCCCACTGCCATGGCAGTGACTGTCACCTCTGGATAGAAAAATCTAAGCTAGCATTAGTGCTTTTGATTCTATACTATCAAGTTATGGTAGACATTGGTCAATATTCTTCCCATCCAAATATTTCTCTAATTTACTTATAACCTTATATCTAGGGACATCCAGCCAGGTTGTAATATTTCTTCTTTTTTGTTTAATCTGTTTTAAATTAACTTTAAAATGCTTTAAATGATCCTAAGAAGCATTTGCTGAAACTTGGGGAAAGGAAAATAAATGGCATTAACTTAAAGATCCTAATATTTGTGACATTCAGTCTGCATAGATGGACTGGGGGTGGACAAATTAAAAAACAGGTTAAATTATTTCCCTTCTTTAGAAATTATATTCCACTTTTCCACCTCTGTCTACGTGTAGATCCTGTGTATCACAAAGAGCTTCAGTTAGCCAGTCAGCTATACTATGATTTTTATACCAACACAGGGCAGAGGAGGAGGGGGGCATTTTAGCTCCCAGTGCCCATCTAATGGACCACATCAGTGAGTTTCAGTGTGATAAAGTGATATGCTATCACTTCCAGATACCATTTTGGCTGATTTCTGGCCAATTTTGTTTTCTTACTGTTTTGGAGGAGGTTTGCCTGGGAGGGAGGGTTGCAGGGCTAGGGGAAGAAAAATGCTGCATTTTTAGGCCTCTTTGACCTGTCTGGGCCAAAAGAAAATGCTCAAAAATCAGCACCCAATTTTTAAAAAACTGGTGGGCAAGGGCCACATTTAAGGGACCCAAGAGATCTATGCGGCACATGGGCCGCATTTTGCCTACCCATTTTATATATATATAAAAAATCCAACAGTTGGCAAAAATCTTTAATATCAGGGTCACTTGTTGGCTCCTTTATGGAACTATTAGGTTTGAAGGTATGTCTTTGGAATTAAATTTCAGTTTAACTTTTTATGAACTCTTTTATACTTTCCAAGATGAGTTGCTTATGTGGCCAAGCTACTGAAAACTAGGCAGCATTCATTTCAGCTTATAGCTTGAACAGTAATATTAAAGTCTGGCCTTAAGATTTTATTTCTTTATAAATGGAAAAAAAATTCATCCTGATAATAGCCATAGTAACATGTGGATGAATACTACCATCACAAGAATTTACTCTTTGGTTGCCATCCTACTTCATTTACAAATGGAATTTGGACCTGACTTAATCCAAGAACGCAAAGTGGAAAATATAGTCGGCCCTTCTTGTACATGGATTTTTTATACACGGATTCAAGCATCCACGGTTTGAAAATGTTCCAAAAAAGTATAAATTTCAAATATCAACCTTGATTTTCCATTTTTTATAAGGGACACCATTTTGCTATGTCATTATAATTAATGGGACTTAAGCATCCACGGATTTTGTTATCCATGGGGAATCTTGGAACCAAACCCCAGCGTATAACAAGGGTCCACTGTATTTTTCTCACAATTATAGTATCTTTGAAAATAATAGGCCAGTTAGATAGAGAGACTTTTCTTAGTACACTTTCTGAATCCACATTTTTGAATAGGTGGCTCTGGGAACCAGCACTTAGTACAAAACTTGTTTCGAGACTATACTACATGTTTGAACCTGTATTTTGGTATGATCATGTAACCACAAAAATTACATATTTATTTGCATGGATCTTTGATTAAATGATCATGCAATCATGACATTGTGGCTGGACATGCCATAGTGGATGCTATTTTCTTTTTTCTGTGATCACAGTACATTCTGGAAAGCATTCCACTTTAGTGAAAGAATCTTTGGAAACAGCAAAATATTGTAGAAGCTTCATAAGATTATAAAGATCTTTAATAAGCCATACAGTATAGTATCTCTATTAATTGAGGGAGCTAACACAACTGCCCGCTCCCTGAACCCTATCTTAGAACCATCGAAAGCCTGCTGTGACGATTTTAACAACTTCTTCGTGGATAAAATCTCTCGGATAAGGGCTGATCTCAATGCCAGTATTTCTTCAGAACCTATAAAAGAGGCATCCAGAGCTTCCGTGGACTTGATTAAACTGGATCACTTTGAGTTTGTGAATACCGAGGAAGGGGACAAGATTCCTGGAAGTGTTAGGAAGACGACATGCTCTCTCGATCCCTGCCCTTCATGGCTGACGGCTCAGGGGGGAACTGCGGTAACATCCATGCTGTGCCGCATAATTAATTCATCCTTTAGTGAAAGGCGACTTCCATCCAGTCTGAAATTAGCAGTAGTCAGACCTTTACTAAAAAAAACCCTCCTTAGACCCCCTGAAATGAAACAACTATCGACCTGTTTCACAGCTGCCTTTTTTTGGGGAAGGTGATCGAGAGAGTGGTTGCCTTCCAGCTCCA
>NC_056524.1:125263964-125299839 GCF_019175285.1 Sceloporus undulatus | reverse complement strand
TCTCAAGATCTGACAGGTGCAGCTCGGGAATTCATGGCTTCCATGATGGCTATGGGCCTGTCCCAATTAGTTTCGTGTCCAACGCATTATGTGGGTAATACACTCGATGTCATCTTTAGCACGGACGGGGACAATCCGTGGGCAGAGGTTGGTGGTACCTCTGCCCTATCATGGACGGATCATTTCCTGGTTGAGGTTCGACTTAAGGCATCTACTTTAATTCCCCCCCCCCCAGGGGTGGAAGACCTATTAAAATGGTCCACCCTCGAAGGCTGATGGAACCCAAAAGGTTTCAAAAAACCTCAGAGGGGATTATGGTTGGATCTGACGGCGACTCTGTTGATGCCCTGACTGACATCTGGGATAATGACCTTTCCAGGGCTATATACAGCATCGCTCCTAAGCGTCCTTTCTGGCCCGCTTCTAATAAGAAATCGTGGTACACAGAAGATCTCAGGGAAATGAAGTGGGCTGCACAACAACTAGAGCGCAGCTGGCGGAGACACCAGCATTTGTTCGATAAGACACTCCATCAGGCTCTTTTGAAGTCTTATGGAGTGGCAATAGGTGCAGCAAAACATTCTTTCTATGCTGCACGTATTGCGTCTGCAGAGTCGCGTCCAGCAAAGCTGTTCAGGGTGGTTAGGGAGCTAACTCAGCTTACCCTCGCCCTGAACCCTATCTTAGAACCAACTAAGGCCTGCTGTGACAACTTTAACAACTTCTTTGCAGATAAAATCTCTCGGATAAGAGCTGATCTCGACGCTGGCACTTTATCAGAGACAATAGGAGAGGTGTCCAGAACTTCCGTGGACTCTATTAAACTGGATCATTTTGAGTTTGTACATACCGATGAAGTGGACAAGCTCCTTGGAAGTGTTAGGAAGATGACGTGCTCTCTTGATCCCTGTCCTTCTTGGCTGGCCGCCCAGGGTGGTGATGTGGTAACATCATTAATTAATTAATGCATCATTCAGGGAGGGAAAATTTCCATCTAGTTTAAAATTAGTAACAATCAAACTGTTGCTAAAAAAACCCTCCCTGGACCCCCTGATAAGAAACAACTATAGGCCGTTTTCACAATTGCCATTTTTAGGTAAGGTGATTGTCATGCCTCCAGAGCATCTTTGATGCTCTTGAGACATATATTTAGTTGAGATTATATTAGCTTTTCTATGTATTAGTTTAGAAGGGGAAATAGAGATCTACAGCTTTTAGAAAGGCAAGGATTGTGGGAAATCCCAAGGTCTCTTACTGTCTCTCTCCAGCTAGTTTCATTGTGTAGTAAGATTTCAGCCAAGTCAGACCTGGAGAGAGTATTTTCCTTTGATAAGTCCACAAAAGAAGAAAGATAAGTCCACAAAAGAAGAAGAAGAAAGATAGAATCCACCAGAGAGCAAGGTATTTAGGAAGGACTATTGAGAAAAAGGAGATCAGTTTCATGTTTTGTGTTTATAATCAGTAAAGCTTTTAAAAACTTAAGAAATTTGTGGACAAGTCTTTTGTTCTGACTGTGTTCCTGAGAGCCAGAGGCCTTACTACACCCAAAGTCCATAGCATCGCTCTTTGGACAAAACAGTGATCGAGAGAGCGGTTGCCTTCCAACTCCAAGCTGTCTTGGATGAAACCGATTATCTGGACCCATTTCAAATTGGCTTCAGAGCGGGTTATGGAATTGAGACTGCCACGGTCGCTTTAGTCGATGATCTCCATCTGGGTATCGACAGGGGAAGTGTGACCTTGTTGGTGCTCTTGGACATCTCAGCGGCTTTCGATACAATTGACCATGGTATCCTTCTGGAAGCCTGAGGGAGTTGGGCATCGAGGGCACTGTGCTCCAGTGGTTCTGACCCTACCTCTCGGGCAGATTCCAGATTGTGCAGCTGGGGGACTCCTGCTCTGATAAGAGGGAACTTACATCTGGTGTCCCTCAAGGAGCCATTTTGTCCCCCATGCTATTTAACATTTACATGAAACGGCTGGGCGAGATCATCCAGAGACACGGGGCGCAATGTTATCAATACGCTGATGACACCGAGATATGTTTCTCTGTGTCCCCGACTGATACAGTGACTAGGGATGGCATCTAAATGCTTGCTTGGAGTCGGTAATGGGCTGGATGAGGGAAAACAAACTCAGTCTGAATCCAGAGAAACCAGAAGTGCTAGTGATAGGCTCCCCGGGCCTGGGCAGTGAAATTTTTCCACCTGTCCTAAATGGGGTCATGCTCCCCCTGAAGGACTCAATTCGCAGCTTGGGAGTGCTTCTGGATTCGTCGCTCCAATTGACATCTCAAGTGGATGCGATGGTCAGAAGTGCTTGCTATCAGCTTCGGCTGATACGCCAGCTGTGACCCTACCTGGGCCAGGGGGACCTTGAAACTGTGGTACATGCTCTGGTAACCTCTCGATTGGATTTCTGTAATGCGCTCTACATGGGGCAACCCTTGTACCAAACCCGGAAGCTTCAATTAGTGCAAAATATGGCTGCTTGACTGGTCACTGGTTGTTCCAGGACTGACCACATAACACCTATCTTGAAACATCTTCATTGGCTGCCTGTTTGCTTCCGGGCACAATACAAAGTGTTGGTAATTACCTATAAAGCCCTAAATGGCTTGGGCCCAGGTTACTTGGAGGACCGCCTCTCCCCATATAATCTGCCCCGCACACTCAGGTCAGCCAGGAAGAATCTGTTGAGAGTTCCAATTGCGAAATATGTGTTTACCTTGCAAAGGGCCTTTTCTATCATGGCCCCAAAAATCTGGAACACTCTTCCCGATGAGCTCCGCTCCATCACCTCCCTAGATCTTTTCAAAAAGAGACTTAAGACCTTCTTTTTCCATCAAGCTTTCCCCCATGTGCTCTGATATTATGTAAATCCCCCCTTTATATGTATCTCCATCATGGATCATCAGCTTAGCTGGCTTTATTTTGGCTTATTAGCTTTTAAATTCTATCTGTAATCTACATAGTTTTAATGTTATGTATTATACTGTGATTTTATTGTTGTATTGTTGTATTTTCTTAGTTGTGTACACCGCTTTGATCAATGTGGAAAAGCGGTATAGAAATAAATTGAATTATTATTTTATTATTTATTAATTTTCACTAATTTGAGAAGTGCGGAGCCATGTGTGTATGTGTGTAAAGGATCCAGGAATCAGATCAACCGACTTGTAACAACTCATGTTATAACTGACTTGTAACAACTCATGATAAAAAGTGAGACATTTTAACATAGATGATTTTTCTTTCTTTCTTTCTTTCTTTTTTTTTTCAATGAGACTTTCATTTGCCAGTCATTATCACTTTGATGGAAGATGAAATTATTTGCTATTTGTCACTGAAAGAGAAGACTGCAGTTAAAAAAATTAAAAGCTGACAGGTTATATGATAGAATTGAACAGAATTTATGTTCTTAGGGACCTAATGGCAAGTAATTACTGTATCTGAAATACAAATGTGTTTTTTCATGACAAATCCTAGACTTTTTGTTCATAGATTTTTTTTTCCTAAACAAGGTATTATTTATATGTTAAAGACACAAAGCAAAATGCAGGGCCTCTAAGCCCATATTTTAATGCAACTGGATATAGACCTGTAAGATTTCGGCACACAACTGTACACTAAAGATTACAAAATGCCTGCCACTAAGTTAAATTCCTACATTTGTTCTTATTGTTCTTGTGTCCTTCAAGTTGTTTCCAATTTATGGCGACCCTAAAGGTGAATCTATCACAAATTCTCTTGGCAGAATTTGTTCAGGGGACAATGCCATTGCCTTCCTCTAGGCTGAGGGTGTGTGACTTGTCCAAAGTCACCCAGTGGGTCTCTGTGGCAGAGCTGAAATTTTTGGAAATTCTGATGTTACAGAAAGAAACTGTTTTTAAGCCAATTCTGAGGGAAAAAAAGAAAAATGGTATATTAGGACCTTTTACAAGTTTAAATAATTTTTGGGAAGTGATCATATGTCACTATGTTGGCCATGCTGGCCAATAATAAAAGTGTGTGTGTGTGTGTGTGTGTGTGTATAGTTACTATTTTTACATACAAAGCTACAAGGTTCTGAACTGTAAGGAGCTGTCATGCCCAGCGTGGCAGAAGACTCAGAGGATGAGGGGGCTGAGATACAACCCCAGTTTGAGCCTGAGCCTGAAGCTGAGTTGAGCCCTAGCTCTGCTCTGCCAGCTCAAGCAGAGTATGTGGCCTCCAAGGAGGCTCAAGCAGAGTCTGTGGGCTCCCAGAAGGCTCAGCAACCAAGCTTCCTGGAAGCAGAGCTTTCAGACATGGAAGAGGATGAAGTGAACATACCTACCTTCCACTAGCAAAGAGCTGAAAAGGCATGTCTGTGGTGTTTGAGGAGGCTTTATGAAAAGTGCTGAGCCATCAACAACAGCAGAGCTCATGCGAGCTGGTAATATAAACAGATGCAGGACGCCAGTTCAGTTGTCAGAGATTATCTGAGTTTGATGGTGAAAGCATGCTTGATCCTGACCTTCCTTGTCTTCTTGGCCTGGACCTCTAACTATTGGACTGCCTAATTACCTTGACTCTCTATAGCCCCAGACCTTGGATTGCTCAACTACTCTTTGGTTTGCACCTTGGACTTTGTTTTGTATCTTTTTTATTGCATGAGACTTTGCTTTAAACTGCACAAAGCTCTGTGAGCAGTTTCCTTTGCTTTGACTATCAGCATTCTTGGCCACTTTCCTGGACAGAAGCACCTAAACTATGAGAAACCTCTTTGGTTTGCCAGTATGAGGCCAGACAACTCCAATAAAAACAGATGAAACTACCAAAGCTAATAATATAGAGAAAATTATTTTGTCCCCACTAGCTGTCCATAGTGTAAACCCATAAAAAGAACTGAGAAAAGGAAACCAAGATTAGAAACTGCAATGATTTGCTACTATAGAAAGTCTTGCTTACGTCTTTCTCTTACATGGTTATTAGAAATAATTTGGGGGCAGTAAATATCCAGGTACATTTTCTTAAACATTTTATTCATCATTCTAAAAGAAAATATTCCATAATCTCATCCACCCCTGTTTTTCCAGAAAAAAAGATTTGAGGAGAAATTATGAGGAACACTTTTATTCTGGTGTTGTTGTTGTTGTTGTTGTTATTTCATTTTCCCCCAAGGCCTTCATATCTCTAAACTTAAATGTATATGGAATATACATAATTTTTAAGTATGGTGAGATGATTTCAAAACAATCAAGAAAACCACCCAACTCAATTCTTGTGGGATGCCTTCCCTTATAATGTGGATGGACTAGCACATACTCAACCTCCCACCTCTTTCTTTGCCTTCAACTTACTTCAAGTACACAATTGACTTAGCAGGAGGAAAAGGGGGATCTTGCCCTTCAAAGTAGGCTAAAAAAATTCAAATTACTGCAGCCTCTCCTAGCTTGTGTGTTCATCCTCATAAATAATTTTTGCTCTCTTGACCATACTATGATGCTGCTTGGCCACATATGTTCTGGTTTTCATCTTTGAAATCTTGGTGGTTATGTCTCTCTGTACATGCTAACCTAGCACATCATGTAGATTGTGAGACTAGGAAGAAGAGCTTTGTACAAATGCTCACATCTCCTATCTGAAATTTCAAAATGTAGGAGTTGTTTGATAGTTGTGTAAAATTTCTCACGATGAACAACCTAATGGAATTTCCCTCCTCTTCTGATATGTTCTACAGTAAGGGTAGATGAAATGCATTTCAACTTCTGAAAACGAGAAGTGGATTTATAAATGCAAAACCTATACTCAATCTGGACAT
The DNA here is from genome assembly GCF_019175285.1 of Sceloporus undulatus. Lineage (NCBI taxonomy): Eukaryota > Metazoa > Chordata > Lepidosauria > Squamata > Phrynosomatidae > Sceloporus > Sceloporus undulatus. Next base: position 125,294,055 of record NC_056524.1, on the reverse strand, counting down.
GATGAAAAGGAATGAAAGTTTTCTAAGCCGGAGAACATTTCATTATACCACCAGTTAAGGAGAAGCAAAGCTTTTCATATCTGTACTGTGAAGATGCTATTCCCTATTAGTCTAAACAAGACTTTCAAGTGGGTGGCTGATCCTTAATCCTCTCAGCTTTTTATATTTAGCTTCAAGCATTGCAACACTTCTCACTTTCTAAATCCATTTGCTCTTTCCATTCTAGTACTGTGATGTTGCCAGTACAGTATTGTGTTTTAATGTTTCTTATGTGTTGCTCTGTCTTTCTATATGGCTTTCCTCCGCTTAGAATGATACTCATTTAAGAAGGTCAGAAGACTATACTTGGACTGAAAGCATTCCTACATCTATACAGGTCTAGTAAGGCTTTCTCTTGTTGGAAGTACTTTGGATCATTTCACTGTTGTGTAGTACAAAGGTTCTTTTTTTCTTCAAAGTTTTACCATTCTTTACCACTGTTTATTTTGTTAATTTTTTAGAATTTATAACAGCTTACTGATTTGGGGTTGATACAGAGTAACAGCAACAGGTTGGAGGGCAAACTTTTAAAAATGATTGTATTTGTTTCTCTTATTTGTATTTGCACTCACTCCTTCTCCTCCATCATTGCCTTGGCTTCCTCCTAAAGAGAGCAAGGGCAACACTGAAGCCACATGGGACACACTCACCCCTCCTCTTCCCCTTCTTCTCTTACCTCCCCACCTGCCATGACCCACTGGCCCTAGGCAAATTACTGGGCAGCAGCAGCCATTGTGCTCTCCTTTCTTCCCCTACCTCTGCTCACTTGCTAGCTTGGCCACCATCTGCCCAGGGCTGCTGCAGGAGTAGCCAGGCAAGTGAGGCACCAGGAGAAGACAAAAGGGGCACACACTGCCCCTCTTTTTCCTCTCCTGCCTGGCTTCCTCCTTGCTGAGAGAACTAGGGTGACAGAAAAGAAGGGATGGGTGCAACAGCAGTGCAATCCACAGCAGAGGTAAGGCCCAACCTTGTCTCATCCCTCCTCTAAAGTGTCATCTGGTGCACTCTGCACCTCCTCCACACCTCCTAGTAATGTCACTGCTTACTGACTGCTAATAGTTTTTTGTACAATTACATTTTGTACAAGTTCCACTTCCACTCACAATCTTTATATCAACTTTGGTGCTTTCTGCACCGGCATTTGGGACGTCCGGAGGACATCCCATTTTAAAAAAGGGGCGTCTCTTATAGACGCCCCTGGGCCTAGTACGGACTCCGTCCGTACAAGATGGCGCCGGCCCTTCTACATGGCCGGCGCCATCTTTGCGTATCGGACGCTGAGCGTCCGTACGTGTCGCGTCGCTTGTGACGTAGCGAGTGCGCCCCTGGCGCCTCGCTACGTCGCAAACGCGACGGAAAAAGAAGCTCCATTTTGGAGCTTCTTTTTCGGTCCGCGCGGGAGTCAGTCCGTGTGAAGGCTCCGGCTCCCCCGCGGACCTATTGGCGGCGGCGGCAGAGCGCCGCAAAGCGGAGGTATGTACCCCGCCTTAGTCTTCCTTAATTATTAAGATGAGTTGCTTGTTAAGGATTTTGTTGAATATTAGGTCTAGATAGGGATGAAAAGACATTTTGTCTCCATCAAACTACAGTCAGCTCTCAGTATTGGCAGACTTGCCATCCACAGATTTGAGTATCCGCAGACGGCAAATCCCGTCCCCAGGGATGGCGCACACAGACTGCTGTGCCGCCATTAGGGACAACAACCTGAAGGGAAGAGACAGGAAGGGTGCTTGTGCCACTGCTCACACACACACACACACACAGGAAAACCCTTCCCTCACATCCCAACACGGATGGATAGGCTGGCGGGAGGCTCCACTGGTGCTCCCCGCCTTCCAGCTCCAGAGCCACCAACAGTGGGCTCAGGGAGGGGGACCTGATCCTTTCTGTCGCCCTGCTCTCCTTAGCCTCCTTAGGTAGGGCACCTCCCCTCCACCTCCACCTCAAAGGAGCCCTTTTTCAGAGTGGAGGGCTTCACTCCAAGGCAGGGGGAGTGAGGCTCCAGTTCTCGCCAAGGAGAGTCTGGAGTTCGTGGCTGTTCCCCAGCAGTAGCTGCCATGGGGTGCTTCCAACTCCCTCTGCAGCACACACACACACACACACACACCCTGGTATTTGAGAAAACTATGACCTAAAGCAAAGGAGAACCTCAAGCACATGGAGGTACCTCTTTGGGCTTGCAGCTGCTTCACTAAATGTTTTGCAGCTTATGTGATCCTCAGTGATGAGAGACAACAGAATACTTCAAGGTATTTAACTTTTAAATAACCCTGCAGAGAGTTAAGTGTTGCATTTGCAAGCTGTTTCATAGAATTCAGCTGCTTGTGCACTTTGAAGGCAATTTACAAGCTATTACACAGAATTTGGCTGTGCAGTGTGTGAGGAAATATTCAAACTGGTAAGAATTGCACCTGGTTGTTAATGTAGCCCTTGCATACCCATTTTCTTGGCCCTACTATCTGCTGGAATGCAGCCTATAAGCCTCTTCTCAAATAAGAATTTAGAATCCATGCTGAATAATAAAAAAAGTAAAGAACAGTCACACTTACGGTAGACCTGGGAAATTTTTTTTTTTTAATTCTTGATTGTAATAGGTATCTTTACACACTGAGACAGTTCATTGAGAAAATGGCCAACTGCCACAAAGGTTTCATAATTTCAGACTTTTTCCTGAAAAAAAATACATCTGAGCAGCAATTTGTCATTTCTGCAAAAACATTGTCTTTATGCAGAATCAGTGCATATGGTTGGGTTTAAAAAAAAAACAACACAAGTTTTTGCACAAACAAAACTTTCTAAAAATTGAAAAAGACCAAAAAAAAAATTGGAAATGTACAAACCTCTGGTAGGGATTTTTAAAAATTATTCATATTTTCATGCAAGAAAACAAGCAAAATGTTACACTCCTGCTCATATCTGATGCCGTTTCCTAATCTTGGGTAGTTAAAATCAAGGACATTCTTGTCCTACTTTTGCTGTACTACATCACAGGTCTACAGCATTTTTGGATTCAATATTTAATGTAAGTTTTCTTTTAAATTTATTTGTTAACTATCTAGAGTCAGTGAAGCCCTTTGGCTTTCTTTCCATTTTGTTTCATTAAACGACATACACTCATTTCCCAAAGAGTCAGTGACCTTATTTAGACTATGCTTTTCCCTCAGCAGATCCCCGAGGCAAAAATTACAGCGACATCAATTGGGCAACTTCACCAACATTCAGCAAAGTATGATAAAGGTAAATTTTCTAATTCTAATATTTATCCAAGAGAGACACCCAAAAAAGAAGAGGCAGATTTTATTGACTTGCATCCAATAAATTGGAGAGTTTTGATCACATCCAATGTTAATTCAGCAATTCTCAAATCATGGTGCATATCATTCAATTACGTGTGCATTTTTAACCCTTTGAAAAGAGATAGCCAAACAGACAAATGGCAACACTTTTCAGCATCAGCAAATATATGCCTTTTGACATTTGTTGTAATTCACTGCTTAATTTCACTGCCAATAGCAGTTTGTTGTTTTGACTTTTGCTGTGGGGTAAACCTCCCTAATCATTTGCTTAGTACATGCAGAGCAGCGGCAGGGAATCCTTTTTTTCTCTTGAGGGCAGCATTCCCTCTCAGGTAATATTCTGAAAACAGAATGCCAGCAGTGAGTTAAATTACACCCATCCTACCCACACCTTTTTTCATATACACACTCTTTTCTACATTCCTTTTCCTGACACCTCATTTTCTCTTTCTTTCTTCCCATCCAGAACGTTGCATGGGAAAGAAGAAACTGCTCTTATCAGAGGCTTAAATTGTTGGTTAAAATAATTTGTACCCCATTTTCCAGCCAAAAATGCTCTTGGAGCAGCTTTCATAAGATCAGAAATAATCAAAACAAACTCCTCCCACAGGTTTATAATCTAAAATCTCAAAGTTAAGTAGAATGATGCAGGAAGTTGGGGGGGGGGGGGGAAATTCAGTTTTTAAAGTCAGAAAACAATTTAAATAACTAGCTTGAATAGAAACCACTGAAGAGGAACCAAAGCGTAGTCTTAAACACCTTTACAGTGCAGAATTCTATTTACTTTGATTTTCATAAACACTTTTGTGCTAAAACCAGTCACTGAATTATTGGTATTTTAATTTTAAAATATCTTTTTATTATTAAACCTAAAAAATAAAAAATGGCTAGGTTTGGCCAATATAATCTCCACCTCACATACTTTGGAACTAACACAAAAAACATAATGTATTACCATTAAAACACACAAAACATCTCTCATTATGCCCTCATCAACCCTCTCCCAAGCAATGTGCTACATGTAATATCACTTTTTTTACATATCATTTCAATGCTTGACCCATAAAGACACTTGCAATAGAGGTCCTGCTCCCTTAAATCTAGAGGAGTTCAATTTGGACATGTTACTTTTATTTTTTTATAATAATGATGATGTTCTGCCCCAAATTCTCAAGACAGTATACCATAAATCAATGTGGACAATATAAAACATGTGTAAAAATGGATTGCAGTCTAATAACAATTAACCTATACAATAATTTAAAACAGGTTAGAACAGTTAAAACTATGCATGAGTACAGTCTGAATTAAATTAGTAAATCCCGATGGCTTTAATATGTTATTGGAACAGGTTTATCGCATGCCACTTGGAGAACGGGAATGTAATGGAAGGGAACGGAAGGAAAACATGTGTTATTGCACAGGAGAATACTGCCAATGCCACCAAAGTCCCCAATCCGTTCCCCAGCCTATCCATGGCAGCCAATTTTGAAGGACGTTCTTCAAAATTGGCTGCCGTGGAATGGCTGGGGAATGGATTGGAGACTCCTGGCAGGATCAGCGATGTTCTCCTGTGCAATAACACATGTTTTTCCCTTGTTCCGTTCCGTTCACGTTCCTCAGAGTGCCGTGCGATAAGCCTCAGAGTTTCAAACACACATAACCCTTTAGGATGAAAACTGTTCAGCAATTGTTTATTTCCCTTTATTTCAAGTATTTCCATCTTTTCTTCCCAGCTCCTTCTTTGATTATCTCAGATAATTTGCTTTTCAAAGTCACCTTCCTATTCTAGAATACAATGCAATCACTGTTTAATAAAGCAGGATCAGAACCACTACTGGATACAATGAACTTTATAAACATTCTCATTTGCTTTACAAAGCAGGGTTCTCTCCTGTCCAATTTATGTCAACTATACCCACAGGGTACTGGACATTTGCCATCTGATTATTTTGTTCCACTGGTTTGCTCTTCTTTCTAATTAGCCATTCTACTTTTCAAATATTTGGTAACAACTGGGGATTACTTAAGGTTTTAATATCAATTACCCACTAGAGAACTGCAGTTCTAAATAAAAATAAGTGAATAATTTCATCACAATAAACAGCACCCACCACATGCTTAGTGCTAGGGAGACCACTGCTTTCCATAATAATCCTAGAAAACAGATGTAAAAATTTGGTCTAATGATATTATGGATTAGAACTAAAATGGCCAAACACACAAATCTGTTGATCTTCCAAATTGGTTAAAACTGACCAGAAATCTTATTAAGGGTTTGCATTTTCGCTAACAAACATTTCATTAATTAATCATTAATTAATTGTGAAATCACAATCAATGATACTAATATAGTAACAGACAGCTATCTAATCAATTCCATTTTCGTTAAGCATTTTATTGTGACTGCTTTCCGTTATTATTCATGTCAGGCTTTCCTATTAAGCCACTGGATCTGACATCTGTCACTAAGATAAGTTAGAAGACTCATCCCCAAAGACAGGCTAGTCTGTTAGGAATTAATTTACACCCCACTTCTACCAACCTGGACACTTTCCTCAAACAAATTCCAGTCATGGCTCCATCTATTACAAATATTAATGTCCATCTACAATTTGAATTCATTCAATCTCTGTAATACACAAAATGAAACTGTAGTGGGTTCAGCTAATACAGCATGAACATAAAAATCAGTAGAAGAATATATGGAAATCTACATTAAAGCTTTCTTTATCTTTAAGTATTTCTAAGATATATGTTTTCTTCAAAAAATAGCCACAAGGGGAAGGATGTAAGGAAAGGCACAATTATGCTTTGGGGAGAAATAAGATTGTTGAGATAACTGCAGCTTCTTTTATTCATAGTTTCAGTGACACAGGAGCAAAGTACAACACATCTGTAACACAAAGTACCACGGAAGCCATAATTGTTCATGAATTAGCAGCTTTTGCAAGCTGATAGTTAACATCAACTAGTTGGTGCCTCCCAAATAAGTTCCTACATATAAGTAGAACAAAACATCCACAATTCCTTGCAAGCTTGGTTTCTCTCTATCCTCTTGCAAGAAGTATGTCATTACCTCACCTTTAATCTTTCTGTATGCAGAAGGTATAGAACAGTTGCAAACAAGGTTGTTTACTTGTTCCAAAACTGCAGAGCAAACCTAAATTATTTTTCTAGCCCAAGCTAAAATAATTCCTTTGATGCCTTGACTTACCACATAAGAACTGGGCTAGTGGACTGTAATTAGGCTCAAATAAGAGAAGATACTGTTTTTACACAGGCAAAGGGTTTGCAGAGGCACTGCTAGTGACATCTACCACATCTGCTACATCTAGAGCACGGGTTCCCAACCTTTTTGACTTATGGAGCCCTAAGGGCTCCATGGAGCACAGGCTGGGAACCTCTGTTCTAGAGGATGCAAGCAGGACCTGTACTTCTTTGAGTAGTCATCTGTGAACACACAACATTGGGTCATCCTGTGCCTGCACAGTGCCTCTTTTGGAATGTTCCATAGCATTTTGGCAGTAGCTCAGCACACCTCTGCCAGTCTCTATGTAAGAGGCTGTTGATAAAGCCCAACAGTTCCATAAGATGCTGATGCAGCCATCTCAGTGAACCAGGGAGGGGAGGATAGGCAGAGTCATGTGAGTTCACAGATGACCCTGCAAACAACTACAGTTACAGGTATGCAACCTGTCCTTTTTTGTGGTCTCTGTGACTCACACAACTGGAAGACTAGCAAGCTACAAGGGGATGAAAGAGTCAGTGCAAGCAATCAAACTTTACTGGAAAAACACATGCAGTTCACAAGCATAAGCACAACAACCCCCTACTCCAATATGTCATACAACAAGAACAACTGAATCAGTATGTTTTCTAAGGAAGATAGAATCCTTGAAACCACAAAAGACAGTATCAAGATAAGACTAGAATGGGAGACATTCAGTAATACAGGAGGTAGCTTTCAGTACAGAGGTATTCAATAAAACCTGGCTAAAATCAAATGAATACAACCATACCATACAGAAAAAAACATTACAAGAGTGCAATTAGTTAAGAAAAGACTAGAGTACAGTCTTCCCAAATACAGTATTGGCTTAAGATCTCAAGTCCTCTCTGTAGTGTGAAATAAATGTCATAGGCTGGAACCAAGTAGTTTCACGGCAAATGTCCTCAAATGTCAAAAATGTCTTAATTTTGTTTGCTTGTTTTGAAATTTACTGGTAAAAGGGGCATGAGATCCAGCTATAAGTGTATCTAAGAGGCAGGTGTGGGTAATTTGTACCTGACCATCAATTTGCTAATAAAAATTGGAAAGGGGATTTGGGGATTAAAATGGAAGTGTGGAAAGCAGCATCTGTAAAAGTTGTACAGGCCTGCCTCAATATTTCTTCTTGAATGTGCTGGCCGTATGGTTCTCCTGATCTTCCTGGGGACTAGAGGAGCTAATGGCCTGAATCCTATTGCTAGTCCCTGATCAGAGCAAACAGAATTAGTTACATCAGTGGTTCCCAACCTTCCTAAATGCCGTGACCTCTTAATACAGTTCCTTATGTTGAGGTGACTCAAACCCATGAAATTATTTTCGTTGCTACTTCATAACTGTAATTAAATAGGTGCTTTCCAATGGTCTTAGGCGACCCCCATGAAAGGGTCATTCGACCCCCAAAGGGGTCCCGACCCACAGGTTGGGAACCACTGAGTTACATGTTCACAACTGATTCATAAGTCTAACTCTAGTGCCAGCTAGTCAACAGGATTCAGATGGAAGTTCATTAGTGTAGGTGTACAAACAGCTCCCTTCAATCCTGCTCACTACTGCTCCCCTGCCATGGCTCAAAAGCCTAGAAAATTGTCTTGGGGAATTGCAGGATCCTTTCCCCCAGCAGAGTGCCTTTTCCAACAAGTCAGAGTCCCTAACAGGAAACTCTGACAGAAGTCTTTCTCACAAAAGCCAAGATCATAATGGCCTTCTACAACCTTCGCTTTAGAACAAATGATGTGGGGGAGTCCATGACTTGTACTTCTAGCCCTCAAGAAAAGGCCCCAGAGTTGTGTATGGATGCTCTTGCCAACATCCTTTGCCCCATCCCAAGTTAGGTTTCTGGGCTATGGGAATGGGAGAGACAGTAGCAACAATTTACAACCAAAGCTTAGCAAGCATTCAAGGGCTCCCTTATCAAGCAAGAATTGGGACGCTCACGTACTGTTATGCCATCCAGAAAGCTCCATAAAAAGGATAGATTGAAGCCATCCTGGCACTGTTCTTCCCACCGCTGCTGTTTTAGACCAGATTCTGAAAAAGAGCATTTTTTCCTACTCTGTTTCAAGCCGGCTCTTCCACACCGAGGTGGCATCAGGACAGCTTCTGGCTGCGTTTGGGGCATGCATCATCTAAATGACAAGCCCCCAGCACAGCCCTATGGCATCCCTTTTGGCCTGTCTGAGGCCTAAGATTATCTAAGGTAGTTATTTCTGGTATCTAAAAAAAAAATCAAAGTAGTCTGCACACATTCAAACATAGTACAAAAAAAAATTCCCTAAGAATATTATTCATGAACGATCATTTTGAAATCAGGGCACTACTACAGAGAAGGCTTTTTCATCCAAGTTGTCAAGTTACCATCCACTTGACAATAGAGGTACTGAGAGCTAGCTAGATAGAGGCCATCTGAAATTCAGATGTATCCTACCATATCTTTCAATATTTTTCCCTTCATTTTCTATTTATATGCACAACACTGTAAGGAAAAATACATTTAATCAAAAACATTGAACACACTTACTATGGTGTAAGCTCCATTTATTTTTAAACAGTAATTACGTTTCAGTAAATACACTATACTGTAAATCGTTTAATCAAGAATTAGTGTAAGCTTCCTGGAACACATTTTTGGATGGAAGGACTGGATCACTCTCTCTCTCTCTCTCATGCGCACGCACAGGCTTGACAAGCCAAAAACAGGCTTCACCTTCTTCCTTTTTCTTGCCATGAAATAACCATGGTTTAACACACTGGGAGTGAACATTTAAATCAAGCCATTGGGACTGATACAACACCCTGCATCATAGCTCTGCAGCATATGTATATTGATAGTCCTAAAGGTAAGGGGGAACAACAGAGGGAGAACAACACAGAAGCATAGAAGAAATAGAGCTATACGTCATTTACCAGACAGAGTCAAAATGCTAAATGTTCTTATATTCTACTATTTATAATTCCTCTTCTGTGAACATGTTCTTTTAATGTGTAATCTGCTGCCCTCACTCATTCTATCAAAAAAGTAGATGTAAAGATTCATGTGCCATTTCTACATCAGATGAGATATTAAAATAAAACATATTCCAGCTCTTTGATTTCAACTGATTTTGTGGGTAATACAATAAACAGAACAAGATAGCTGAAACCAATAAAATCTGATTTATTGCATTAAAAGCAATCTTTATTGCACTTATTTATGGTACATTACATCCAAAATCCAATTTCACAGGCTGCCATTTGAAACTTTCTGCTCAATCATAAATACAGTACATACTGCATACCTCAATGGCATAAAGTTAGATTGCATAAATGTCTGCAAGAAGGTATGGCAATTCAGATACCACAGTGGTGAATGTATTTGACAGTAATTTCCCTAACCAGCTTTCCAGCTAAGAATGCTCAGTCCACACTCAATAAGCACAGAAGAGATACCTACTATTTTCACAATAATGAAATAAATTTATTTATATCCATTGTATGTACACTGGGCAGTGTTATGAAACTATGGCCTGTTACAGACTGCCAAAATAAAGCTGCTTTGGGTCTCTTTGGAGGTATGCTGTTTAAATGATGCATGCACCCTAAGAATCCAGAAGCTGCACCAAAGCTGCACTCCAGTGCTTAGGAATGGAGTGTGGCTTTGGCGCGACCTCCGGACTCTTAGGACCCATGCATCATTTAAATAGCATACCTCCAAAGAGACCCGAAGCAGCTTTATTTTGTCTGTAACAGGCCTATGTGTCTATATATCTATACAGATATGCCAAAGATAAATGTTGAACTAGTTTTAAAATAGAAACCTGTGCCTCAATGAAAGTTTGCAGCCTAATGTGTACCTGCAAAACATCAGGCTTCAGAATTATATAGGGGATCTAATCCTTTAAATAAATAATAATAAAATTTTTATTTTTATACCGCCCTTCCAAAGATCAGGGCGGTTAACAGCATAATAAAAACAGTGCGAAACATAAAATATACATTAAAAAATTAAAAGCGAATACAACAACACAGAATAAAAACCCTGTTAGCCAGTCCTCTTGCCAATAAAAGAGGAAGGGAGGCCTACTGGACTTTAATCGGGGAATGCAGCCTGAAATAGAAAGGTTTTTAGATCCCTTCTATATTGGGCCAGGGAGGTGGCCGAGCGGAGCTCTGTGGGCAGCGTGTTCCAAAGGGCCGGGGTGGCGATGGAAAATGTCTTCCTCGTGGTGGAGGTAAGCCTAGCCCCTGGCACCCTAAGTAATTGCTGCCCAGATGTTCTGAGGGTGCGGGACGAAATGTACGGGGAGAGGCGGTCCTTCAGGTATCCTGGGCCCAAGCCATTTAGGGCTTTATAGGTCATCACCAACACCTTATATTGTGCCCGGAAGCGAATAGGCAGCCAGTGCAGGTCTTTTAGCACCGGTGTAATATGGCTGGCCCTGGAAGTACCAGTGACCAGCCTGGCTGCCATATTCTGTACTATTTGTAGCTTCCGGGTTTGGTATAAGGGTTGCCCCATGTAGAGTGCGTTGCAGAAATCCAATCTCGAGGTTACCAGAGCGTGTACTACTGTTTCAAGGTCCTTCTGGGCCAGGTATGGGCGCAGCTGGCGAAAAAGTCGAAGCTGATAACAGGTGTTCTTGGCCGTCGCATTCACCTGAGCAGTCAGGTGAAGCGACGAGTCAAGAAGCACCCCCAGACTGCGCACAGAGTCCTTCACAGGAAGCGTGACCCCGTTCAGGACAGGTGGAACTACCGCCATTCCTGGACCAGGGGAACCTATCACAAGTACCTCCATTTTCTCTGGATTCAGCTTGAGTCGGTTTTCCCTCATCCAGCCCATTACTGACTCCAGACACGCCACGAGAGAAGAGACGCCATCCTCAGTCACTGCATCAGTTGGAGACATAGATAAAATTATTTGGGTGTCATCAGCGTACTGATAACCCCGCGCCCCATGTCTCCGGATGATCTCTCCCAGCGGTTTCATGTAAATGTTAAATAGCATGGGAGACAGAATGGCTCCTTGAGGGACCCCAGTTTTAAGGGCCCTCTCATCGGAGCACACGTCTCCCAGCTGCACCATCTGGGACCTCCCAGAGAGGTAGGACCGGAAGCACTGGAGCGCAGTGCCCCCTATTCCCACCTCTGCCAGGCGCCCCAGAAGGATACCATGGTCTATGGTATCGAAAGCCGCTGAGATGTCCAAGAGCACCAACAGGGACACGCTTCCCCTGTTGATGCCCAGACGGAGATCATCGACCAAGGTGACCATGGCCGTCTCAACCCCGTAACCCGCCCGGAAGCCAGTTTGAAATGGGTCCAGATAATCCGTTTCATCCAAGACCGCCTGAAGCTGGATTGCAACCGCCCTCTCGATCACCTTCCCCAAAAATGGCAGCAGCGAAACTGGCCGATAATTGTTATGAACCAGGGGGTCGAGGGAGGGCTTTTTTAATAAAGGTTTTACAATGGCCAATTTTAAAACAGATGGAAATTGCCCTTCCCTCAAGGATGTATTAATAATCCGGCATAACAGTAAAGTTACCGCCGGTCCCCCCTGGGCCGCTAACCATGAGGGACAGGGATCGAGAGAGCAGGTCGTCTACCAAACACTTCCGAGGATCTTGTCCACATCATCGGTACTTACCAACTCAAACCGATCCAGTTTAATGGAGTCTGCGGAGGCTCTGGACGCCTCTACACTAGGTTCTGCTTGAATGTCGGCGTTAAGACCTTCGCTTATCCGAGAGGTTTTATCCGCGAAGAAGTTATTAAATTGGTCACAGCAGGCCTTAGAAGGTTCAAGGATCTGGTTCGGGGCGGGAGGGAGCTGAGTCAGCTCCCTGACCCACCCTGAACAACTCTGCTGGACGCGACTCCGCGGACGCAACACGAGCACCATAGAACAAGTTCTTAGCTGCTCGTATCGCCTCTCCGTAGTCCTCTAACAGTTGGTCTAGGAGAGCCTTGTCGTCTAAGCGAAGGTGTTTCCGCCAAGGGCACTCTAGCCGTCGCAGTTCCCGCTTCCTTGCCCGGAGATCTTCCGTGTACCAGGGCTTACGCTTGGAAGCGGGTCTGAGAGGGCGCTTGGGAGCGATACTGTGTATAGCCCTGGAGAGACCGGTATTCCAGATACCAGTCAGGGCATCAACAGAGTCGCCGTCACTTCCAACCATGTATCCCTCTAGGGCTTCCTGGAACCTTTTGGGTTCCATCAGCCTTCGAGGGTGGACCATCCTAATAGGTCCACCACCCCCGAGGGGGATCTGGGTAGAGACCTTGATTTTTGCCTCCACCAGGAAATGATCCGTCCATGACAAGGGGGAAATATTAGTTATTTCCGCCCACGGATTTTCCGCATCCGAACAGAAGACCAAATCAAGAGTATTACCCGCAAAATGCGTAGGACCCAAAATCAGCTGGGACAGGCCCATGGCCGCCATGGTATCCATGAATTCCCGAGCTGCACCGGATGGAACATAGCTGGCCGTGAGGGAGATGTTGAAGTCACCCAGGACAAGTAGCCTGGATGTTGAAGTCACCCAGGACAAGTAGAGCAACATTTTTTTAAAAAAAAAAGTTGAAATAAATCTTTCCCCAACATGTGAAGGTACCATTTAAAAACAACGTTTATATTACAGTATCACACAGAGTCAGTGGGATGCAAAACTATCTTCAGCTACTTGAAACATTCACACTTAACCTCTTAATCATAAGATATTCAATGACAATATTCAATTGATCTTCAGGAAGATTTATTCATACAATTCTTCAAGAAATAGAAAATCTGTGCATACTTCTTACCCAAACCAAGGACAGACTGCCCTTTCTTGTTTTTTCCTTGCCTCTACAGATCACTGTGTAGCTAACATGTAAATTATATTATTGTGGCGTAGTGATTTGAGCATTGCACTATGATTCTAGAGTCCAGAGTTCGATGCCCCTCTCAGTCATTAAACCCCCTGGGTGACTTTGGGCAAGTCACATTCTCTCAGCTTCGGGGAAGGCAATGGCAAATCTCTGAAGAAATGTTGCCAAGAAAACCCCATGTTAGATTTGTCTTAAGGTCACCTTAAATCAGAAATGACTTGAAGGTACACAGCAGCAGCAGCAACAACAACAACACTGTAAACTAAACTAAGTATCTGCTCACATATGTGTTCAAAATCTACAGCTAAAAATCTACAAGAATAATGTTTAGAAGCCTGGGTATCATGTGGAGAGCCATTTTAAAATATAGTCTGATTGAACTGAGTATACCCAGTAGCTTTAGTTTTGTTATATTTGATAGTTGGTTTATTGTAGGACAGAAGTTTACAATGTGAACAACCAAATCATAAAAACACGTGAATATACAGCAACTTGGAACTTTCCCTCCAATTTATAGTAAAAGGAAGCAATTATTTCCTGAATCTTGCCCTTTCAAATGGATTCCCTTGGGTGTCTTTACTCATTTGCTTCAAAGGCATGAGCCACATTCAGCTTTAGTTCCTATAATCATTTTCATGAAAAGGGCAAAGAATAGTATCTGACTTTTAGGGAAGCATTGTCATTTGAATCAGAGACAAGTTTATCTTCATTTGAAAAGGCTTCTGAAATAAAAAAAAAAATCTTTGCAAACCACATTTGTCAAGCTTTAGAATTTTACACACATTCTAAATTTAATGATATCTTCTGACTGTGGAGGAAAAGCAGGCTCTGTGTTCCTGCAATAAAGGCCACTGATCACTAATGACTATTTGATAACTATACTTATGGAATCACTGGATACACTAATTTCTACCAAACCAGTTTCATTCATGAATTTTAACCCATATGTATGATGTTTTTGTTGCTGTTAATAAAGGTCTTTAATCATTTTTCTGCACAGAAATCTTTTCATATAAAAGTGTGTTTTTAGTAAAGTCCCTTTCCCCCCTGCAAAGAACATGTTCTTTAGTGTCACATTTCCAGAAACTTAAAGGAAATCACTACAGCTTATATTTAAAATTTAAAATTGTCTTCCTAACATAAGGTATTCACATCAGAAAGACTGTATTAAAAAGAAATGCAAGGTTAGTAATACAACATCACAATAGGATTTCATTGCTCGTGTTGCAGGCTTCTGTATTCCATCTTTTAATAAAATCTTATGGTTTTAATTCTATAGATTGTTTAATTGTTTTTTAAAATATTTATAACTATTTTACTGATGTGTTGTATGTTTTCAATCAGTTTTGCTTTTAATGTTGTTTAAGCTGCTTTGGTGTCTAAATACCCCAAAGCAAGAGATCACAGAAGGGTCACCCTGGTCAGTACTTGGATTGGAGACTGCCACTGAATACGAAGTGCTGTAGGTTGTATTTCAGAAGAAGGAACTTGCAAAACCACCTGAGTATTCCTAAGGAAACCTATGAAATCAATGGGGTTATCATAAGTAAACAGGTGATTTGAAGGCACACAAATACACACACAAGCTGCCTTGGGTCCCAATATTGAGTATGTGCACATGTGTGTGATGGCAGGATATAAACGAATTAAAACAACAACAATAGAAAGAACGTTGCAATTAGATATTCACTAATGAAAACCAATGGAAAAGAAAAGAAAAACACAGCTAAAATCTTGTGCCCATAATGCCATTTGAAATAAAAACATTTATAGCTGATTTTTAGAAACTGGGGAAACTGGGATTCCAGCTGGGAAAGGTTTACTATCAAAAGGCAAGAAAATGCACATTTCAGTTCAAAGTTTATGCCTACTACAACGAAAGGCTCCTGTCAGCCATGACAGTTGAGTAGTGTTTCATTGATACAATGTGAACCTTAAAGAAACTGCTTTCCTTTCCTTACTGTTAACCCATGTTTGTATACTAGTATGTCTGAGCTTAAAGGGTACATAACTGAGGTTATGTAATTTCCATAACCAGCTTTCCAGCTAAGAATGTTCAATCCATACTCAATAAGCACAGAAAAGATATATACTACTTTCACAATAATAAAATCAATTTATTTATATAATTTATTTATACCCTGTGGAGACAGAACATAGGAAGGATCATATTGTACCAAATACTAAAATGCTGTTCATACAAAGGCTGAACATGCCTATGGAAAGCCACCAGCCAGATAAGAATGCAACCACAGCCTCCACACTGTATTCCTCAGCAAGGAATATGCAAACACATGCTGGCTCTGGTAATGGAGGTGATGTGTAGCCTGCAAGTTTTTGTTCTTCTTTCTCAATACTAGAGTCACGGTAGCCCGAAAAGGATATGCATGAAACAGCAGGGAATTTATGGAATTTGTTGTCATAGCATATGATGATGGACACTAGGTTAGTAACAGGATTGGACAACTTCATTGATTATTACATTATCACTATGTACAAGACACACTACTGGTATTGAATATGCCTCTTAATACTAGTTAAGACTATGTGTTTGAGGAAGAAGACTTAGGGGCTAAACAGACAAACGTTTAACGCTGGCCTCAGGGCAGAGTTGGGGCATGGCGTCTGCACACCACATGCTCTGACACTGCCCTAACACTGGCGTCACACAATGTGCCTGACCGCATGGCGGGGGCATCATGGCACTCCTTTGGCGCAGGGTTTAGATATGCTACACCAAAGAAGCGCTGAAAAGCCATCAGCACCGCCACAAGGACACATTTTTGCCAGTGCTAAAAGGAGCGGCATTTTGCTGTTTGCAAAGTGTCAGATCAGGGTTGTGGCGTGTGGCTGCCGCAGCCCAATCTGATGAGGAAAGGGGTGGCAGGATGTAAGCCCCTGGTCAATGGAAGTTTAGGCTACAACTTTTTCTACACAGTTCATCTCAAAGGCGCTGCAAGATCCGTTTGAATACTGATATTCCAGACTAACACAGCTATGTCTCTGAATTAATACCAGTTGTTAGGGGACACAATTGGGGGGTTACTACTATGCTCATTTCCTGCTTGTATGCTCCCCACTGTAATCCAGATGGCCACTGTGGAAAACAAGATGCTGGGCTAGACAGGCCTGGCCTTTGGTGGTCTGTGTCCAGCAGAGACCTTCTTATTTTTCCTTGTAAGAAAGTAAAGTCTGATTGAGCTATATAGCAATGTTTGCAAACTTTAGAAACCCATGGGACTTTATAGGAGTAAATTTGGAGAGAGGAAGCATCCATGAAAAAAAAAATGATCCTATGATTATGGATGAAATTCCACGCATGAGTACAGGTTGTGACTATTCAAAGGTGAAGGAAAGATCCTTTGTCCATACATCTACACTACTGGGGTCCCACCCCTCTAAGCCTTATAATTACCGCCCCACTCCATGCAAGGGGGTAATTGTTGGTAAAACAGGAGCTGGGAGGAATGGATTAAATCACCCTGTACACAGAGAGTCTTAATACAATTTACACCTGTCCCAATTATAAAAGGGAGAAAAGGGGAGAGGAGGCTAATATTTCCATCTTTATTGTAACAGGTAGTTTTATTCAGAAAGGGAATAGAAAGAACTATACAACTACTACTGCAAGCAGTGATGATACCATTGAACCAACTCACCGCTCAAGATACTGCATGTGCCCCATGCTTTGGACTGAAGGGGCCATTTCACAAATAGTTTGCAATTAGTAGTTCTAATTAGTAGTGAAACAAAGCAAGTCATGCACTGCTGGTTACTGCAATACCTGTACTGTTTTCAAGATTTCCTGTAAGGTAAAAATCTTCTCACAAAAACTGCAATTCATAACCTATTTATGCTGTGTGAAGTTCTGTTGATGATGATGAAGGTATTTTTGGACTGCCCCTGGTAATGGCTCAGGAATTACGAATATAAAAAGAAAATACATGAAGAATGAACTACAGTCGACCCTCCACATTTGCGGCTTTGACTTTTGCAGATTTGATAAATATGTTCTCTGTAGGAGTCTCTAGGACCTTCAGTATGACTCTAAGACCAACTTTTGCCAGAAGGTGAGCTGGAAGATTTAGAAATTCCTAAAGAGAATATTTCTCTAGGCATTTTTTTGGTCCTCCAGTACAATTCTATGATTAGAATTGTGCTGGAGGACTTAGAGATGCCTGCAGAGGTGTTCTCTCATGTTAAAGAATAGTGTTTTGTTTTGTTTTTAATTGGTGGTTTTCCCACTTTCATGGGGTCTTGTGTCCCTACCCCCAGCAAATGTGGCGGGCCTACTGTATATCAAAATGATGGTTTTGTTTAAAAGTACAGAGCGCCCGTGTCATACGTGGGCTTGTGGAAGCCACACTGGAAAAAAGCCCCACGTGCTCCAGAAGAAGTAATGGGACACGTGACCGCAGCACGCATGTAGCACCGCACGACAGTGCACAGTGGACACAAGCCCCGTTACTTCCAATGGTGCTCAAGCTGACTCATTTTTTTCTTTTATGCAGGTGTGTGTGTGTCTGGAACAGATTCCCGCATAAAGAAAGGGCACACTGTAATATACTTTCTCATGGTAAAGTCTTTTCTAAAACACAAAATTGCAAGGACATAATTTATATGATAAAATGCTACCTTGGGGGTTACTGAACTCGTGTGTGTGTGTGTGTGTGTGTCTGTCTGTCTGTCTGTGTGTGTGTGTGTGTGTGTGTGAGTGAGAGAGAGAGAGAGAGAGAGAGAGAGAGAGACTTAATCAGAATTAAGTGGGAAATCAGAAAGCTGACCATTAGTCGAGAATGTGAAGAGAAATGCTATAAAAAAATTGCTGAACGGACCTTGTTTAATATTATAATGATTAGCTATAGGGCAAATGCAGCTCATACTTTATATAGCATGCCAATACTGCTATTTTGATCTTGCTGTATGAATACAATGACCACAATTAACCCATGTGTTAGACATACTTAAACTCATGGAAACCATTAAACTCAAGAATGGCTAACTTTGTTTTGACTGTGGCCTGCTGGTTTGGAGATTCTAGTCTATGCAGTTGCCTGATTGTAAATATATATGCAATTATTTTTCTAGCATTTTATAAATGTTCCACTTGATTAAGCGCAAGGATCATTATTTTTAGGCATCACTGCCTTCCAGCAGCTTTCTTTGCTCCTATTGGCTCCAAAATGTAATGGTAGTGCTTAAACCTTATGATGTTATAGAAATAAAGATGAAATTTATTTACAGTGGTGAAAAAGAAGGCTTTTTTGGACAACATGTCCGCCATCACAATCTATATGATTGACATCCATTCTACTGTATAAGAAAATAAAGACTACAACTGAAAACAATAATATGGGGAAGGAGATTAACATATTCAACTTTTTTTTAATCAATGGCTAATATAGCACAATGTTATCTTTAGTGCCTGGATAAAGTTCTCCAGGATTTCCAAACAGAAGTATTTCCTAGATATGCTACCTAAGTGCCTTGTAACTGGAGATCCCAGATACTGAACCTGGGACCCTCAGCTCAAAAAACAATGCTGTGTTACTAAACTATCTAGCTTATCGCACAGGCCCTGGAAGGGGGTGTGATGGGAATGGGAGGCAGCATAGACCGCATCTTACAGGAGAACACCAATGCTGGAAGTTCTCATTGCATTCCGGATGCATCCCAGAGGAGGTGATTTTCAGGAACGTGTCTAAACCGTTCCTGAAAATCACCCCCTGTGGGATGCATTCGGAACGCGATGGGAATTTCTGGTGGCAGCAGCAACAGCGGCATTCTTCTGTGCGGTAAGTTACGCTCTATGCCGCCTCCCGTTCCTATCACACCCCCTTTTGTAATGCAACAGGCCCATTCCAGGGCCTGTGTGATAAGCTTATGTATTCTTTCTACATTTGGGATGCAGACCAGAACACAGCTGATGTGCTTACAACAACAGTTGAAAGGTGTTAAATACATCGTAGAATTATTGGCCTGGTTCAGACAGACATGATAGGACACCCTCGTCACGTGCAAGGGGTGGTGCTTCTAGACGTCCTTCACCCCTCGCATATGACGAGGACGTCAAAATGGCGGCGCTCTGTAGAGATGGGAGCTGCCATCATTACGTGCACCATCACGCCACAAAAGGAACCCGCTTTTTGCGGGTTCTTTTTGGTCCGCGGGGAAGTCCCGCGGTCTGGAGGCTGCAGCTTCTCCGTGGACCAAAGCTAGGTGCCTGTCCTGCGTCATTGATATCAATTTTAAATACCACTCAGTATATATCACTGAGGGGATAATAAGCAACATGCCCCAGCCGCAAGGAAGTTACAGTCTAAAATGTGACACAAAAGATAGATTGGGAAGAGGACAGCATTCAGTCCAGTGGGGGCCTGAGATTCTAATTTCAATTGCATGGTAAATATGTTACAGTCTTTAGTCTAGACTTTAATGAAGGTATCCAAAGTGCTGAAGCTACTTGGGGGAGGGTAGAGTTCAGCTCCTTGTATGGCTCCTTTAAAACTTAGATTAAAACCCAGAGCAGATTCCCTGCCCAAGTGACACTTGAGACACCAGCCTATACTGATTCAGTTCAGTGTCATGTGCTTAGAATTAGTTTAAGTAGGGGATCAGAAAAGCTGGATTTTGAGATACGATGAAAGAGAAGGATGAACACAAGAAGTCACAAAAAAGCCAAAAAGGGGGAAAATATGCATGATAGGCCTGTACTTGTAGGATTTACTTCTTCAATATGCATTGCACGGCAATCTTATGAAGCCATCATGTTCACTATGTATTTCATAATTCTATAATAATTATCCACACAAACTTAATTATGGTAGCCCAGAAAGCTGTTAATTAGGGCAGCAAGCATAACCAATGGCCTGGAAAATATTTTATTTATTTTTGTAACTCATACAGATCGTCTCCCATCCTGTAGTTTGGTCACAATCAGACTTGCTTAGCTTTAGCATCAGTTGCTCCTAAATCATTCACCAGACCAGTCCTGACCAGTGTGAATGATAAACTTTTTATTGGGGAGATTCAATCAAAGATTCTTCAGCTGACATTAAAATTCATCAGAAACAATATTATGAGTGGGCTATGCGAATGCAAATCTGCAAGTGTCATGTAAAAAGTGACTTTAACTAGAACTTAAATAGAAGTAACAGCTTATCAGTGAAGGAAACAGAACTTCATCTCTGGGGTGTCAAAAACACTTTCCAAGAAAGATTACAATGTTCTCTTGCAGAAGAGTAAGAGGCAAAAACAAGGTCATACGTCAATAACGTATCTTCAATTTTCATCTGAATGCTATTTATAATTTTGCTTGCAGTGTTGGCTCCTGCTGAAACCACCATTCTCAAAGGCAAGGTTTGAGAAAGTCCTTTGCTTCCTACTGACTATTCTTACCAAAATAATACTTGGCAATTGCAAGCGACTTGATGTTTCTGGGGTGTGATGATCACATTTGCATTGGTGATGCTTACCACATGTGTACATGGTATCAAATATGGAGAGCAAAAGCTGGGCTTTGGCAAGCAAGAGCCACTTTCAGTCTTCCTTGAAGCAATCTTATCTTCACCTTCTTTATGTTTTTTTCTCTAGGCTTTGTCCTTGAAGAAGATTTTCCCCATTCTTTGCTATCTTGTCATTATCTGCCAAATCTATACCCGCCCCTTTCTTTGAGCATGCTCCCACTTTGGCCATCCTTATCCTACCTTTTTCCCTTTCCTGTGTATTCCACTTGATTCTGCCCTGGCTACATTTGCTTTCTAAAGTACAGTCGTCCCTCCATTCTCACGGTCTTCAGACCCGCATCCCTCGCTTATGCACAAGGGATGAACAGAAAGGAAATGGATGGGGCACATGCCCATGGCACACGCCTGCAAACCCCCACACCCATGCCTAATATAGGTGAAACTACATTTTTGTGAGGGGGTCCGGAACGGATCTCCCATGAAAAAGGAAGGGCGACTGTAGTGACAATTATCCTTCCATTTCTAGGACAGCTGCACACAAAAGGCTGGATCCAGAAAAGGCTCTTCCAAATGAGAAAAAAGCCTTTCATCCAATGAAGGACAGTTTTGCATGTCACACTAGGCAGCTGCATGAACCAAAGCAAAACTAAAGTTGTAAAAAATGTTATTAACTTGCTCAGGAACTTGCACAAGCAATATATATATATATATATATATATATATATATATTCCTACATAACCATATGAGAAAGTTAATGAGATAGACTTAATGAAGCTACTATTTCATATGCTAAAAAATCTAATTTGATGGAATTTATATTTAAAAGAATGCCTTTAAATAATTAATTTTAAATTGGCACATAAATTACATTACCTTATTACACTAAAAACCTTAAGAGAATAAGGGTTAAAAAAAATCCTATTATTTTATACCCATTTCTGTTTTGACTTTAAAAGAAGGACAGTGTATGAATTGTTGAAATCCTTATTTCTCACCTAAAGTATCAAAAATGGGGTGGGGGGTCCCAGGGTTATAGGTTCAAAGATGAGTTTCCTGGAACAGATGAAAGATTTTAATATATTATTCGGTGTAGAACACAGGAGGATCATCTGGAATGGAAAGAAGCCATTTCTGTGCCCTTACTATTTTTGTACTACACCATGTAATACTCCCAACATTTTGAGGAGCTAAAAAAATGAGAAATTGTTTTGCTAAAAAGAAAAAATCAAAAGGAGAGAACTTTAGGTAAAGAATGAAGAGAGCAATGTGTGTTGTTGGATCTTTAGCAGTGTATCTCATTAACTGATTAATAAATAACGTAATTTTGGAGAAACAATGGGGATCTACAGATGGCCCGGATGGGTTGGCGTGAAGCTGCCCCACCTGAAGACCGACTGGGGCCATGGCAGCCGCATGCCATGGCCCTAATCCACTGCAGTGCCAGCGGAGTGTTTTCAACTGTTTCTTTTTTGGCTGAGGAAAAAGCCACCTTTAGTGGCTCTTCTGCAGCCCCGCAGTAGGTTCCCGGTGTGTTGAGGGCTTACAGCATGTAACCGCTACACCCCCAAGGTGCCTGGAAGCAGGCTGACGTATAGCCACTCTGAGGCATGAGGCATGTGCATGCCACACCCCCAAGCCGTCTGGAGCCACACAGAAAGTGGCTTTTAGTGCTGGTCTGTACCAGCCGAATGTTAAAATTCCAAATTATGCCCATCATTTCTGTTTTAAAATTATGTTCCCCTTTTCCATATCTTGTTTCCAAATTAATTCATGACTCAATTGGTCTGTTAGTTCCTATCTACTAATATGGGTGGTGATCACATGGGTCTCTAGATGCTAGACTGCATGTCCTAGCTACCATAGTCAGCATAGCCAATGCTGAGGAACACTGGGAGTAGGGTTGCCATAATTCTCTACTACAAACTGGGACAAAATGTAGGATAAAATTTAGACCAAAATGCAGGACAATTGTAGGATAAAATTTAGCCCAAAATGTAGGATATTTAAGAAAAATTGAGGACCTTTAATGTCATACATTTTGGGCTAAATTTTATCCTACAATTGTCTTACATTTTGGGCTAAATTTTGTCCTACATTTTGTCCTGGTTTGTGGTAGAGAATAATGGCAACCCTACCTGGGAGATGAAGTTCAACAACATCTGAAGGGCTGCCTGATTCTCATCTCTTTGTCAGAGTACTGAGTAAACTGTTCCATTACTATTTATAGAACAAATGGAAATGTCCATTTATATTTATACACCTATACATACACACACATGCCATGGAAGAGGAAATGATTCCTAGAGGAGTGGTCCAGAGAATAACAGTTTATGGACAATTGGATCATCCTGACATCTACATGAAATTAGGCTAAGGGTATTCATCTCAAGTCTGAAAGTATTCCTTGGGTTTTTCCTGGGTAAGGCCTTCACGGTGCAATTGTCCTGCATCATAGAATTTTATGGGGCTCCATTTGTAAGTTTCCTGTATTTTCCATCTTCTTTTTCCATCTTATTTCTTGTCACAGGAAACCCATTAGAGAAGGAGAGATGGAATAGCTGCACAATGTCTTTTGACTGGTAACACTAAGAGCCCTCCGTCTGGAAGCACTTCATCACATTTGCGCTGCTATGCAGAGACGATGTTTTATTATGGAGCAGTGGTAAACAAAAGAGCAGAAAGATGCATAATGCTTTCTCCATTATCTTGCATTTTTTACCTTGTTGGTAATCTCAATAATTTTTTGTCATCATTATGTGTGTGTGTGTGTTTAAAAACAAAGAGTACAATCCTCTACTTGATGCATGCCTGCCATGCAGTTCAGGCAAGTAGCAATCTATAAATGTTAATGCTCTACATTCCTTATCACCCTGATTTCCTAACTTGTTCATACATTTAAACAGAACAAGACTGATCTTTATAATTAACATTAGAAAACTTAGAAAAGAGTATTTTTATTTGCAACAAATGCCATTAGGATTAGAATATACATTATTCAAAAGATAGAAGCTAGGGTAATAATAAAATATGGTTTCTCCCTGGAAAAGTTAATTATTAATTTTGAGCAAAAAGTCCTACAGATAATGGCATAGGAAGGGGCGAGCTGAAGTACAGTACAGTGATTAATTTTAGCTTTTCCTTATTGTAAATATATTATCATTGAATTTTTATTCAGCAGCTGCCCAGGCAGACAAAATTAGTTTTGTTATTCCCATTACATCTTCTATTCAGTTCATGCCTTTATGCAGTCGCCTTTTTTAAAAATACTTTTTGATCCACTGACTCTTTTTCAAGATGATTTTATCCTCAGATTGCCAGGAACCCAACTATAGAGTTAGGTCCTATTGGTAATGTAAGCATTCAATTAATGTACTTGTTGCCTCCCAATAAAAGTACACTGACACAAAAACACAGAATTTATTATAAATATTAAGGCTGTGCATTGAACAAAGCCTGAATCTAGAACCAAACCTGGACACATTTGGAAGAGGTCAAAAATCAAAATGAGGCTTACTCAAAGTTGATCAAATCCAAAATGTTATACATTTCTTCCCATTCTTTTCATTAAACCAACAGTTTATTTCCAGATTTATTTATTTATTTTACACAATATGGTGAATTCTTTTCTTCTGCTATTCAAGCATAAAAAACTAAGACCCAGACCTTATTTGGACTGCAGGGTTTAAATTCAGAAGTGGAAAGAATTCAGTCAGTTGCCCCTAGAGTTAACAATGAATGCAGCTACCTACTTGGAAACTGGTATTATTATTATTAGTAGTAGTAGTAGTAGTAGTAGTATTTATACCCAGTTCTTCAGCCAAAAGGCTATCAGAGTGGCTTACATTTTTTTAAATTAGACATTTCCCTGCCCTCAGGCTTACAATCTAAATGTAAAGCTTCATCAGACACACTAAAATGGTGGTTATGATTATACTTTTTAAATGCATTCAGAAATCAGCTATTTCTAAAGCTTTCAGACTCTTGCTGGATAAAATGATATGGAGGAAGATTTCCAGCTTAGTTTTTCTGCTGCAGTTCTGGGAAACTATGGGCTATAGAAAGCGCAATTTTGTGTGGTGCAAAGATTAGTTGACCTAGACCTGTAGTGGATGAGATCTGCAGTTGGGGCTCTTGTTGTTCATCATTTCATAGTAACCCCTCAGGCTATGGGTTTGTTTTTGTTTTCACAGTCTCATATCTGTAGTCATTAATTGCTCCTAAATACAGAAAAGCATTCACTCTTGCCTGGTTCAATGTGTTGCCATAGCATTATTAGAAGGTCAATTTAATAAGATTCCAGATAACAAGTGAATCTGTGTGGAGCGGAAACACTGGAAACGGTTGAGCATGTTCTTCTGACTGTGTTCTGTATAATGATTGCAGAGAACAGTAAGTCTTCCCTCTATTAAGGTTTTTTTTCTGGAAACTCTGTTGCAAATGCAGCCTTAAAGATTTGCCACCCTTCATTTCTGAAAGGATGGTCAAGTTGTTCTTGTAGTCAGTGAAGATTAGGAGTTAGAAAAGTAACCCAATGTTTTATTAAGCATGTAATTGTATAAGTGGCCTAATTTTTCTTGCTATTTGTTTCTTTTTAACTTTTGTAGTACTATACTGTATATACACATTTGTAAGTCAAAAAATATATGCCAAAAAACTGGCCCTAGAATCCTAGGTCGACTTCTATATGGGTCTATACAGTATCAAGCCTCTTCACCAACCTGGTTGTCTCCCAAAGGGGCAGCTGGGCTGGGGGGGGGGGGTAGGATTCACCCCTCAAACATCTTCCCAGTCTGGCTATCCGTTCGGGAGACAGCTGGGCTGGGAAGGAGGAAGAAGGGCAAGCGTTCGCCCTTCAAGCCTCTTCCCAGCCTGGCTGTCCCCCAAGGGGGCAGCGGGGCTGGGAAGGAGGAGGTGCCAGGGCGAGTGTTCATCCCACAAGCCTCTTCCCAGCCCAACTGTGTCCTGAGGGGATAACCGGCCTGAGGAGGAGGAAGAAGCATGCATGCTGCCCATCTGCTCACCCATGATTGTTTGCAGCCACCCGCTTGTCTCTTCCTCCTCTCCACATTTTGTGAGGAAAAAAAACAGGCCAGCTGCAGACAACTGAGGGTAGGCAAATGGGCAGGAAAGCAGACCCTAAATTTTACCCTCAATTTGTCCGCAGGTCATATAAAAATCCTTAATTTTGGCCCCAAAGCCTGCCCTCGATTTACACATGAGATTAACTTATAGTCAAGTATATACGGTATATTTTTGTTCAGTGACTATAATAAACAATCTCTATCTCATATGCCATTTTCATACAGAAGGAAATCCATCAAGGTGGCTAAAGGGCAACAAAATTCTCAACCTCACCATCCCTGTACATATATGTGTACTTGTTTGTGTATTAAAAGGTAACTACTTATCCTTCTTATTTTTTACATATTTCTTCACAAGGGCCCCCTTTAGGTTATATGTCATCTTTATAATAAATGGCCATAAAAACCAAAAGGAATAACTGATCTTTTTTGAAGACTTCAAACTAATTGCCCTTGCAATTCTGTGCTTATTTTTCTAAAACTGAGAAGTTGTAGAGCCCGTACAGACAGCCCAAATTAAAGCTGCTTTGGGTCACTTTGGAGGTATGCTGTTTAAATGATTCATGCATCCTAAGAGGCCAGAAGCCGCACCAAAGCCACACTCCAGTCCTAAGGACTGGAGTACAGCTTTGGCGCAGCTTCTTGCCTCTTAAGATGTGTGTGTCACTTAAACAGCATATCTCCAAAGTGACCCAAAGCAGCTTTAATTTGGGCTGTCTGTACGGGCCCATAGCCTCAGAAGGGGAAACTATTCCTGCACATCTCATCCAAGTCAACAAAACATTTATTTATGTTATTAATAGTTTCTTTTGAATGAAAATCACATAAAATTAGTTTACTACCAAAAAAAAAAGGTAAAGCTATTCATCTCCATTACTAAGCCAAAGAGCCAGCATTGTCAGAGACTACTCTGTGATCATGTAGCCAGCACGATTGCACAGAACGTTGTTTACTACCAAAACCCTCCACAAATAACAAATCCTTGCATTTATCTCTCTCAAAGCAACTATATGAAATTAGGATTTATTTTCCTCCAAATTTGAATTTGGATCAAGTTGAATAGGGAGGCTTCCAGGCAGGAAAACAGGTTTTTCAAATCATCAAATCAAGGTCTGAACTAAACATTTTAATCACTTCATAGCCATAATATACATAAAAAGGATTTATCATAATATATTTGTACTGACATTATAAATTTATTTTTCAATATGCTATTGTTGTGTTAAAACTGGTTGTGGGGTTTTTTTGTTCTTTGTTTTGTTGTTGTTGTTTTAATTTTTTTTGTATTGCCTGGAGGTCTGTTGACTGTAATAATGGCTTTGTATTGTATTGTATTGTACATAAAAAGGGATTTATCATAGTCCTTGGACCTAAATATCCTAAAGGCACCAGATCCTGTCTGATCATGAAGGTAAGGAGAGTCAGCCCTGGTTAGTACTTGGATGGGCGACCACCAGTGAATCTGAGGTGCTGTAAAATGTATTTCAAAGGAAGGAACTAACAAAACCACCTCTGAATATTCCTTGCTAAGACAATCCTATCAAATGCATTAAGTCACCATAGCAACCTTGACAGGCAACTTGAAGACACATACAAACACAAATGTCATAATTCTTTCCCTTTGGGGAGTTTAAAGTGCCAAATGGAACAGAACAAAACCAATTTATTTCTGGAATGTGGAAACGTGTACTGGATTAAGCAACACAACGTTTTATATTTGTTACAGGGGAATGGATTTAAAATTCTTTTTAGTCATCCTGCATCTTAAGAAGGTTGTGGAACAGAAAAACAGTTAAATTTCAGAGAAAATAAAAGTAGAACACAGGCTTTTGTTTCTTTTAGTTAATGGATTCCTTATGCTAACTGCAGTCCCTCACTAATTCAAGAACTGGAGAATGGAATCAGTTTAAGACCCTTTCACACTACACTAGAACATGATTCCACTTTAACAGTCATGGCTGCATCTTATGGACACCTAGGTTTTGTAGTTTGGTGAGATGCTAGAACATCTGGCTGAGAATTCTAAACACCATCCTCCCTAAACTGCAAATCCCACAGATTGCCATAGTATTTAAAGTGGAATCGCAGTAACTGTATAGTGTGAAGGGCCTTTAAAGTACTGGTTGCTTCAGTAGTTCATTCAAAAGTGTGACACCACACATGGAGGGTCAAACAACGGTCACTCTGTGGGCCTTTCCGCTTACAAGGTGCAAAGATGCAGATAAAAGATATTCACTGAGCTGTAATTGACAACACCTAGATTCCTCTGCTTATCAGTTCTTTACAAAACTAAGCTGCTGAAGAATCCAATCATTTTTAGAGACCAGGCTTTCAGAAAAACATTAGACAGCTCTCTATAATTCAATTTGAGGTCAATCCCTGTAGGTTACATTTTTTCCATACAAACCATCCAGACTGCATTGTGTCATAGCGGCAGAGCAAAAGTGAATATAAAGTAAGGCCCGGTAAAGACTGCCGGAAAGCCGCAATCAGGGGCCGATTCTAGGGCTCGGGATTGCGGAGCACCGCATGCTCCTGGGGCCATTATGGTGGCCTCCCATCCACACAGGGCCCGCCATGATGATGCAAGCGTAGCACACCATCCACCCTTCACAGCACTGTGGTTGCATCATCAACACGTGACAGTGCGCCAATTGTGCACTCATGGCGTCCGCCACATGCACCAAAAGAACCTGCTTTTAGCAGGTTCTGTTTGGTGCAGAGGGAGGCTGCACAGTTTGGTTGCTCCAGCCTCCCTCAGGAGGAAAAAAAGGGTGCCTCCAGGCCGCCCTTTTGGGGCAGTCTGTCGAGCCTCTAAGTTACCATTATAGGTGCAGGAAAGCACTAGAAATTAATCATGTTCACATGTCGCAAAGCCCATGTCAAGAAGCAACAGCAACAACGTGTGTTAAGTTGCATAGTCTAGATTAACAAGTGAGTGCTACACACAGAGAACAAGTACATACAAAATCTAGCAGGTCAAGGTGCCTGCAAAGCACCCAAGTGAGCCAGTATCCCAGATGACTTACCACCACAGGTGGGAGTAAAAAGGAAGCAAGTAAAAATGCTATGGCATCAGGCATATGAGAGACAATAGAAAACTCCTTCATAACCTCAGATAAAATACATAAATGGTTGAGATAATAGCTTTTAGCTGTCTGCTATTATCTAGCTTTGTTTACAATAAAATTGATGGACAGGAAGATTGGAAACAAAATCTTGTATGCTTGAAATCAATATCAGGAAAAAGCAAATACAAGTCTGAAGAGGATGTGATAATGTGCCTGGGAGAATATGAAACGTTACATGAAAGCAAAGTTAGTTTGTTTTTTAAAAAGAGTTACCCTTTAAAAGTGTATTGTTTATGACAACCCAGGTGAAGATCATAAATTTAGTGCATATGAAAGAGCCACCTTATGGAGGTTCCTTTAAATTCTCCCCATGGCAGCTATCTCTGTATAACAAACCATTCATGTGCAGTGGCTTGCTACAGAGATTGAGGGATTTTCTGCATACCCACAACAAATCTCTTAAAAATTGGTTTGCAGTGGTGTAGAGAAAATCCACTAATCTGTGTTGTGAGCTTGCTGCATGGAGACAGTTTGCACAGGAAGGAATTTAAAGTGGCTCCACATGGCAGACTCCATTTAAAGAGCAGGACTATGAGAACTAGGCAAGGGTGTCACCTTGGCTTCAATTCTGAAGCCCCAAGAGGATCTCCATAACTGCAGAGATTCTTGTCATCATTTTAGATGGGATACATCACATCAATTCTCAAAAATCTATAGTTAAATTTAATTATTACGTGAATGGAATGCAGTTGTGGCTGTACCACTCCACAGTGCTGATTTGTACCTGTGGATGCCTTGAAGTGGAAATGATGGATGCCACCTGCTTTGGCTATGATTAAATTTGCTTTAACGGAGCAGCATGAACACCTGATTTCTAATAAATCCTTGCATTTCCTCTAGTACTGAGTAAACAGATACATAGCATTATGTTACACTGTTGTAATTAGTTAATTAATTAAGCATCTTTCATCAAACTATCCATTAAATTATTTCATACAAAAAAGAAGTTAGAATAAA
>NC_056524.1:125147657-125260549 GCF_019175285.1 Sceloporus undulatus | reverse complement strand
CCAAAAAAAAAAAAAAAACAAGCCATGTATTCCTTCCAAACATAAATATGGGGAAGAAAGGGTGAAGAAAAAAAATGTAGCAAAAAAAAATAATCACAAGGAACAGATGATTTCCAATTGAACTGGTGCAATCCCATGACAGAGTCAACTCTAGTGCTACCCAACATTGCCAACATTTGGAAAACAAAACAATGGCCAACAGATTGGAAAAGATCAATATAATACCATCACAAAAAAGGAGACACAAAGGACTGTAGCAACTATAGGACCATAGCACTAATATTCCATGGAAGCAGAATATGCTCAAAATTCTGCAATATAGACCTAACCACATGGAAAAAGAAATCCCAGAGGTCAAAGTAGGGCTCAGGAAAGGAAGAGGCACCAGAGACCACATTGCAAACACAGTGATGATGGAGTGCACCAGATAATTTCAAATGAAAATCACAGGTGTTTACAGACATGTGCATGTGCAAAACCTTTGACTACAATAATCAGAAAGGCTATGAAACGCCTTTAAAGACATGGAGTGCCAACACATGTGATAGACCTGATGAAGAAGCTGAACTCAGTAAGAAGGCAACTGTCAGAACAGAACATGGAGAAACAAAATGGTTCCCAGTTGGCAAAGGGGTCAGACAAGGCTGCACTTACACCCTTCCTGTTCAACTTATATGCAGAACATATTGTAAGAAAAGCAGGCTTGGACACAGAAGGAGGAGTGAAAATAGGAGGAAGGAATACAATAATCTAAGAATGCAGATGACACCATAGTATAGCAGAAAACCTCACAGACCTGGAACAACTACTAAGAAAAACAAGGAATAAAGTGCAAGGCAGGTTATGTGCTGACAAAAGAAAACAAAAATATGACAACAGAGAATCTTGACAAATTCCAACCTAGGCAACGAAAGAAATAGAAGTGGTAAAAATGTTTCTCGATCCGTGGGATCAACATTGATAGAAATGAGGTCTTGCAGCAGGAAGGCAAAAGAAGATGTAAGTAGGGAAGATGTGGTCATGGCCAGCTGGGCTGAGGACTTTGGAGGAAGCAGGCTGAGCCAGGCCCTAGTTCTATTATGCCAGCCTCTCAGCAGAGTCAGTGGAGCCAGGTCCCAGTTCTGCTCTGCCAGCTCCAGCAGAGCCTTGACTCAGCAGCCCAGCCTCCCTCCCCCAGCAGAGATTCCGGCTTGGGAGACATAGAAGAGCAGGACCGAGGCGTACCTACCTTCAGCCAGCGTAGGACAGAAAGGGCGTGCCTCCGTTGATCCAGGAGGTTATATGAGAATGCTCGCAATCACTGAAACAGCTGTGATTGGGAACTGGGCCAGTAAAACAGTGCGAAACGCCGAACATCTTTGTCAGAGCCTATCTGCGTTCCCTAGGGTCTTGCTCTGACTCCCTTGGACTTTGTTTCCTGCTACCTTGCCTCCTGGACTACGGATTGACCTGGAACCCTGGAATGACTCGTTGATCTGCTCCCTGGAATCCTGGACCTTTGCCTTGCCCCCCTGACTCTGCTGTATTGGACATTGGACGGTATGTAATATTGGACTGTTTTCTTGCTGCGTGCAAAGCCTTGTATTATATTTAGTTATCTAAAATTTCAATCCTAGAACTTCTCACCTGGAGGTAAACTGAGCTAAACTCATGTTCAAAATAAAAATACATTTATTAATACTTTTCATTCAGCAATTGAACAGAATATTCCCTTGAAATTTCTTCTATCTCCAGAACAAAAAGGGTAAGGGACTTGCTTTTTTAAATAAAAATCTAAAGCTTGATAAGGAAGTTCTCCAAATATCCATCAGAAGGGAAGACTGCTGGGGCTATTAGCCTTGCTATTTATGCTGCACTTGAACCATAGTCACGTCAGCACTAACTCCTTAAAATTGCCACTGCTTCAGTCACCAGAGTAAACAGAATGGCTAGAACTAGGGATAGATGGATCAATGCATTTCCACATGTCAGCTTGATACACACTCAATCATCAGTCTGCTCCATCCTGTTCTCTGTTATATTTTAAAGGATGTGTAAGAAAGTAGTCATTTTGATTGTGTATTTTGTATTTTCCCTGTAACATTCGGCTTTTTGTATGCAATTTCCAATAAAATGAATGTTCTGATGAATCTCCACCTAATGTATGTATTTCAATGCATTTTAAAACCAAAAGCTAATTGTAAGATTTGCAGGAATGAACAGTCAAAAGATAACTGCATTTGTATTTGTGCATTGATCCAGGAAGTGTGAATTTTTTCAGTTTGCTTAAAAATGCAGAACAAACAGAATTATCCTCTAGCTCTGATCTAGCATGCATTTCAAAACAACCAACAACCTGTCCCAGAGTGCCATGCCTTACTTCTATGAAGAGAGAAAAACCAAATTTCAAATAAGGAAAATACTAATAGAAAAATTCAGGAAAGAGCTCCTAATACAATATCTAACAACTTTCTTAACTTCACAATATCTCAGGAAGAAGAAGAACGAATACTAATGTCATAAAGAATTAGAAAGCTAGCATGGTAGTGGTTTGAGTGTTGGTCTATGGAGATTATTTCACAGCCAAGTCCCGCCGAGATAGATGCAGTATCTAAAACTCAAAGACGGATCCTACTGAATTGCTCTGTGGCACAGCAGTAGGCAGCCCATAGCAATAGCAAGTACATTTCTATACTGTTTATCAGTGCCCTTAAGCACTCCCTAAGTCAGTGGTTCCCAACCTTCCTAATGCCGCGACCCTTTAATACAGTTCCTCATGTTGTGGTAACCCAAACCCA
The DNA here is from genome assembly GCF_019175285.1 of Sceloporus undulatus. Taxonomy (NCBI): domain Eukaryota; kingdom Metazoa; phylum Chordata; class Lepidosauria; order Squamata; family Phrynosomatidae; genus Sceloporus; species Sceloporus undulatus. The sequence continues at coordinate 125,257,772 of NC_056524.1, read as the reverse complement.
TGAAATTATTTTCGTTGCTACTTCATAACTGTAATTAAATAGGTGTTTTCCAATGGTCTTAGGCAACCCCCATGAAAAGGTCATTCGACCCCCAAAGGGGTCCCAACCCACAGGTTGGGAACCACTGCCCTAAGTGGTTTACAATATGTAAGCTCATTGCCCCCAACAAGCTGGGTACTCATTTTAGCAACCTACAGAAGAATGCAAGACTGAGTGGACCTTGGAGCCCTATGAATGGCTACAGTACCAGCATTTAAACACTGCACTTTCATCCCATTTTTGAAAGCTGCAGGAGAAGGCTGGAGAAATGTGGGTTGCATATAGGCTGCCTAATGGCTGGGCAGCCATGGAGCAATGTCATAGAATCCGTTTTTGAGTTTTTGATCTCATGTCTATCCTGGTGAGCTATGCTGTATGATAATCTGCAAAGACTCTAGAAGACCAAGGTTCAAATCCCTGCTTATGATGCCCACTGAGTGCAAGTAGCACTCTCAGCCTGAGAGGAGGCACCTTCACACCTCCTCTGAAAAAATCTTGTCAAGAAAACTCAGGAGGGGTTCACCATAAATTAGAGAAAACTAACTGGGTTTTTTTTCCTGGAAAATGTAGTATAGAATGTTAATTAGTTCCTACTAGTTAAGTGGCATTTTAAGACTTCATTATCTATTTTTCAACAAATATTAACCTCATAAATTCAAAATTGCTTACATGTCAAAATGACACAAAGATTTTATGTGAAATCCAATGTCACAACAAAAATATGAGTATTCAACTCATTTTGTTCTCAAAAGGTGCTGAAAATGTTCCATTGAGAAGAACGGTGTGTATGATTCATGAGAGTATTCATAAAATCACATGTGAATAACAAATATTATCACATGGAAGCATTACACTGAAATCCACAGTGAACAATGGATGTTAAAATTACTAGAGAAAGTTAATTATTTTTTTTATTTCTTATCCCAGTGCTTTATATGATGTGGTATTTCACTTTCAGCTACTCATTTTATCTTAGCTTTGTACTCTACTGTCTACCTTATTTTTTGTATTATTATTACAGTATCATGTTTTGACAGACTGTATAGTATCCAGAGAACTTTGGCTGTGGCCAGTTTAAAATCACAACAAATAATTAAGTAAAAATGATTGAAAAGTGGTCACAAAACTCCATTGCTGCAATAGCTACATTAGCTGCTGGCCTGTTTCCAGGCACTAACCCAAAGCCCTATGTGACTCAAGTCCAAGTTATTTGAAGAATCATATTCTCCCTTGCAGAGAGCCAGCATCGTGCAGTGGTTTGACTGTTGGACTATGACTCTGGAGACCAGGGTTCAATTCCCTGCTCACCCATGAAACCAACTAGGTGACTTTGGCAAGTCACACACCCTCAACCTCAGGGGAAGGCAATGACATACCTCTTCTGAACATTTTTTTTCCTATGAAAACTCCATGATAAATATACTGATCCTTTTTCATATATTTATTGGAAAATGGCATTGGGGGTCAAGTTCTCACAGAAATCTGGAGTGGACTCTGGATAAAACAGGATGGAACAAAAACTGTGTAATCATGACATCCTCTGTACCAAAGCTTTTCAAGCTATATGATATGGAAGAGCAGAAATTGTGTTTTGTTTTATTTTTCAAATGTGACATGGACCTGTGCCATATTTGTGTCCACTGACTGCAACAATTTCTTCCTTTCTTTGGAAATTCACCAGGGACCATCAGCCAATATCTCTGGGATCTATACTGCTCTAGACATAAGAAGGCCCATCAAGGACCTAATCATAGCAATCTGGATCAGTGGTGGAATAACTTTCTAAATTCAACAGGCAGATTCTATTCTGAGAAAGGTCCTGGGAACCACATATATGTGGGGGAACCAAAGATAGGACCAAATTATGAATCTTGCTACTGTAAAGCCTACTCAAGTGTAGACAGGAGAGGCAACTACGTATCAGCTCACAGGCTGGATTGACTCTTGCATCAACACATCCAAATAACTGCTCAAATACCAAGCCTCTGCATATCTACGAAGGAAAGACAAGTGTCTACACATGTGCTAAGTTTTCAATTAGCAATAATCGTGCCTCGGATTAACCTCATTGGCTATGATACTGCCACTGCACAAAGCTTTAAACATCTTCTTAGAAGAAAACACAAGTAGCAGGTTTACTTACAAATAAGCAATAAAACTGTGAAGGACAATATATGCAGGTCTGCATCACTTGGCAGCTTCCTTCCCACATGTCCTTCCCCCACCTCACAGAAACCTTAGCTGCTGAGTAGAGATTGGGCCTTTTGCTGAAAATGGGAACTTTTCCCACTGCTCAGTGAGGAAAGATTACTATTTCTGATCAATTGGTGATCAGAAATATGAGTTTTTCCTCTGCTGGGAGTGGAGCACATCCTGAGAAAGCTGATGGGTAAGACTGGGTACACCTGCTAGCTAAAGTCATATTTTATGATGAAAGTTCCCTATGCCTTCTATAAATCTTACATGTACAGCCATTTTTAATTTTATTTATGGAAAAATTAAATCCATGAATGGAGTGCTCTCTAAACACTGCTGTACACCATCCTATTTTCTTTCTGTGCAATGCATTTCAAAATGGCTGAGAAACAGATCCAAAGGGAACGTTGAGGGAAATGGCTGAGCAAGCAAAACATCATAGCAACATTTAAAATTGAATTGGTTTCTATAGCAACACTGTGAAGCGCTCCCGGCCTTTTGCAAAGTCATCATTTCATGTATCAAGTGTTAACCATGTCTTTCCATCACAAGCCAGACACAAAAGTATGTCTTGCATCTGGCGCCTGGATGCATATCCTCATGGAGAGGAGTTATGAACTAAATTACGTAATATATTTTGTAAGTATACAGGAAAGGATATGCTTTCCATTATTAAACCACATCAAAACAAATATTTATGAGCTTTCAAACAGATATGGTCACAAGTGAAAACAGTATTTAATTTAAAAACTTACTTCACTCAACTTGGAGGATTCGTACTATCTAAACAGCAGGCTCTATTTCACCATCATCTCAAATCAGACCTCAGAACCAATCAGGATGACAGACACTTCCATTCTAGAAGAAGGAGGTGTTGTTATGGGACATCACCCTATCTTATCCATTATGATATAGGCCTCAAAATATATCAGAATCCCAAAAACTTAACTTTCAAAATATATTCATTGCGCAAATCAGTTCCCTTGCCAGATATATAGGCAAATTCATTGATACTATTGTTGAAACATGTATGAAAGGACCCATCCAAGGTAAAAATTAAATTAAATTAAAATTAGCAGAATAAATCCTTTCTACTGCTGTTTTACTGGGGTGAAACTAATCTGATTGATAAATTTTGATGTCTAAATGTTCTCATCCTACATATCAAAGGTGTGGAAGGGGAAACACCTTTATTGCATTGAGGGTCACCTTCCATCAGAAATTGTTTGTTGGGTCAGCATAGCAGAGCTGGGTGATGCCAGAACCAAAAGTGGACAGGGACATCCTCTTTTTCTCTCCTTCTAGCACAATCTCTCTCTCAGACTGCTAGGGATGGGACAGATCACTCTCACCAGAGGTAGGGCACTTGCAGAAGACTTCTGAACTTAGTCTAAAGGCCATTAGAGACTGCCAACTTCTGCTGTGCACACTTAATTGGGAGAAAGTTCCACATTAGTCAATGGAGCTTACTCCTCAGTAGATACACAAAATATTTTTAAATTATAATCTACAGATTTTCCAGCAAAAGCCATCATGTGACTTTAATATCACAGTGTTCGATGTTAGAGCGGAGCTATGCACAGTGGAATAAGCATAACATGATCACTATCTGGCATGAATTTTAAATTTGCATATTTATGCCATTAAAGTAGACATAAGCAACAGAAAGATCCCAATAAACAACAAACCACATGCCTGCACATTTAAAAATTAACATTTGTGACCAACTTGAGCAACACAATATCCCACAAATGTGTCATACCTGTTAATTTCAGGAGATTCCAAAGAGAAAACACGATTTCCAGCAAGAAGCAAAGGAGTCAGGTTCAGGAAGTATCAAGAAAAAGAAAAAGAAAGAAAACAGAAAAATTAATTACTTAATACCACCTCTGCACTCAATTCTAAAAATAAAAATAATAATTCATACAGACTTCTCTCTCTGTCTTACATTGATTCCCAGAAGTATAGTCTCCCTGTCTGACAATACAATGTGTACACAGCCATTTTGGGGGGAAGGGGACCCATTACATTTAGCAGAGATTACTAATAGGAAAAATTGGCATAAGAACAATATCCTAAGTCTTGCTGCTGAACTTGCTGACTCTTTCCCCCCTAACTGATTCTTATTTTAAGGATTGTGACAAAAAGATATCTCACCTCCTGCCTTTTTTAAGTGTAAAAAAGTAATTCCCCACCCTCTTTTCTTATTTGGCTTCTGCACTTGTTTCTAAAAATAGAAAATCTTAATAAAATCAAATAATTAAATAATCAAATAAAGTAACAAAACAGAATATTTTTATAAAAAATAAAGAGAACCCTCAGTGTGCAGCATTATGAAAGGCCCTATCTAGACCAGATCTTAGAGTTCATAACAGCCCTCATCTGTTAACAGCAGTATAACAATTTATTCTCAAATCATGGCACACATACACACACAGGTTTGCAAAACTAATCTAGGAAAAAGTAAACTCATTACTTTCAGACTTTTTTTTTAAAGCATAGAACAAATAACATAGAAATGCATTATGACTTCAGCACCCCAAAAATCTGAGGTCAAACCATGCACTAAATGCAAAATCTCTGACTAGTTCTTCCCACATCCTTTTCTTCTCACAAAAATAGTTGCTAAGGCTAAGGGAAGGGGAAGGGAAGTGGAGGGGCAAACTCCACTGTAGGTAGCTAGCCAATTTATTTTCAAAGAAGTTTAATGAAAAGACATTGTTGCCTCTTCTATATTCAGTTTCTTCTCAGCTATATGACATGCTTATATGGTATGTTGTTTCCTAACTTAATTTCCAGATTAGAAAACCATCCCTCTTTTTCCATTCTTAATGGCATGTGAGGACTGCTGCAATCAAAGTCCTGAACCATCTACCAGGTAAAGTCTTATAGATTGGGAGTGAAAACCTAGTTCCCATTGAGCTAGTTCTCCCAGTATAGACAGGGCAAATCCTGGAATTCATTTTCTTCCTCATGTTATAGGATGGAGGGTTGTTTTCACCCTTGTATCCCGCTCCACTTCTTGTGTATCCCATTCCACTCCTTGTGATCAGTTAACGGGGTTCTCTGTTCACTGGCATATAGTGAGCCATTCTTGATGGCGACTCCCTAGAGATTTGGAAGTAGTGCAAGACCTTATTCTTAGAAGGGGTGGCTGGAGAGACTATACTGATTGCCAAGTGCATGTGCAATGCTGCTTCTGTCTTCCAAACTGAGAATCACTGTGCATAGGCAACAATGAATCTGTTGTGGACACTTTGATTGAGATTTCCTGCATGCCAGGGGGTTGGACTGCATGGTCCTTGTGGTCTTTTCCAGTTCTACCGAGATTATCACACAGGAGGCTTACTGAGGGTTAAACGCCGGCAAAACGCTCCTGAAGTGCGAAGGTGGGATAGCCGGTTGCGCTTCTGATTTGTCATTGAGGTGTCCCCTTGACTCTCCCATCCTCAAAGCATTCATGGAGCAGCCATTTCTTGAATAATGGGAGAGGTGAGGGGATGCCTCAATGACGAATCAGAAGCATGACCAGCTATCACACTTTCATGCTTCAGGAACGTTTTGTGGGCGTTTAACCCATGGTAAGCCTCCCATTTGATAATCCCCTATGATTCTATGAATCACATCCTGATTTTTTTTTAAACTGATGTATTTGTTCACTTTGCCAGAGTAATATGCAATCCCAAAAATGTCTTGTGTTGTTACTCTGGCAAAGAAACTATCACAGCATACTTTATATACCACTAGGGTTGAGGTATACCAATGTACTGCATTTGGATGTACTTTTTTAAATGGGGGAAAATAAGGAGTATGCATGCATTAGAAGACTAAATGTACAATCTTAATGCTCTTAATGTTCAGCACTAGTGCATGGGAACTTATCATACTGCCTCCTGCTTCCTATGATATAGCCTTCACATGCTCTCATAGATTTTGTGTTAAAGCATAGTGGTTTTCAGAACAGGGACCCTTTTTGTCTAGGGAGACTAGATCCTCTCTCATTAGATATTTTTGAGAGGTGCCTGAATCAATACCAAATTATCAGTAACAAAAACAACAACACCATAGTGTGTGTTGCAGTTCTTTACACTAATGTAAAAACGTGTTAATTAATCCTGACAACTTTCAAAGAAAAACATAGTTTAGAAAACCCGCCTTAATATATTTTAGCATCATATTGTTCCTAACTATTAATGTTCTATAGTGTTTCCAGGCACTTTAGGTTCACTACATTTTGTTACATAATTCACTACTAACATGTTTTAGCATATATTCATTATATGAGTGTTAGCAATATCGAAGATGCTTGCAGCCTACCCATTCAATAAATATTATTTGTTGAGACTATATGTTTTTTGAGCACAAATAGATAAATCAGTTGGCTGGCCTCTTCAGTGCATCTATTTAATGACTACTGTGACAGATAGCAACTATCTAGGGAAATTATTTTGGGCTATTCACACTTTTTATGAGTTGAAAACCTCAAAGGACAGCAGGAGATTGTTGTCTGACTCTCTCCTATGCCCTCATTTTCAGATCAAATTTGCTTCCAGTGCACATCATAAACTGGACCTAATCTCCAACAGAGAATAAGGTAGAATGATATCCTGAAGACTGACCTATTATGAAACCTACTTGAGTCTTTCCCTTCTTCTAAAGAAATAATACTAGAAGTTTTCACCAGAATTTGATTAGGAAACTGACAAAGGAACCAGAATCTGGTTAAGGAACTGACAAATGAACCAATTTTTTTTTTAAGCATTCTGGTTTTTAAATTTTTAAATTATGTAGGTACCTCTCCCCAAACTGATAAAGTTCTTCTCTGCCCCAGGACCATGAGCCATCGAAATATTCCTATAATTTATCAGGTTAAGGGACAATGAAATAAATGAAATAGTTCAGACTGTAGTTTTCATGACAATTGCTAGAAAAGCTTTCTTCATTCCCATTGAGTAAGAAACACATTTTAAAAAATGAAAACTAATAAAATCAGCAAAAATATGAGTATTCATAAAATACTACTGTATATACTGTACTTATGTATAAGTCTAGAAATCTATGTCATAAAATTGAAACAAAACCTAAGTTGACTTATTTGTGAGTCAATGTAAGTAATACTTTTAACTCATAAAAAAAAAGGAACCATCACCTGGTGAAAAGCAAGAATGTAATCTGTCCTGAAAGCACTGAAACCCCCTCCTCCCCTTCATCCAGCCTTTATTATGAGTTCAAACTGTTATGCTTCCCGGAATTTTGTAAGTTCTTTGACATTGTTTTCCTTCACTTCATGCTTTAGATCCTTTTTACATGCCCCTAAGTTTTACCCTCAACTTATCCATGGGTCATATCAAAATCCATAATTCTGGCCCCAAAACCTGCCCTTGATTTATATTTGAGGTCAACTTATAGTCGAGCATATATGGTATATCAAATCAAAAAGTATTCTGTATCCAGTGATCATAACCAAACTATATGTGGCATTATACACAATTCATGCTTTGACTCAAATGTGATTAGTGATTGACCAACAGCTACCTGAACAAACAACACCTACTACTTCCATTTGACCTAGCTCCATTGTGCTAGGAGGAAAAAGAGAGACCATCTTCAGCTAAATGCAACTTCAAAAACTGCCTACTTAAGAAAAGGCTAAATGAGTAGTCTTTTCATTTAAACAAATGAAAAATGTGCCACATAATCTATTAGTAACAAAACCCTTTATGACTATCATTGAACAAAATAATAAGTTTTTGTTCACATGGCGAACAGGCACTATGCATATATTTATTTCTCACATGGTTTTATCATTTCGATTATAGCTGTAAAACCTGGTATATACTAAAAGAGATAATTAATAAGAAATAAAAGACAGGTGAGAAAAGTTTACTTGGGGAATAAGTATCAGAAGCCTAAAGGAGATGAAAAAGATCAGACAAAACATCTATTAATGGCAGAGAGCTTTGGTGCTGCAAGTTGATCCACTGCAAGAGATCCACACATTTGACATGTTTATGCTGAGGTCAATGAGCTGAGTAGCTGTACTGCTATCAGGATGACCTCTCCCTAGAATGCTGGAGACAGAAATACTGTCCACAGACATCTACTCTACCTAGTATCGTGGGAAATGAAATAATATCCACAAACAACTGATGCAACTAGTGAGGGAGACCTAGGGGTTGAGCAGATGAGGACAACAGAAGGAGCACCCAGAAGCAGCTCCCACCTTATTGCGCCCCATTTGGTGTGGGACCACAATGACCAGATGCTACGGTCACAAGGCCAGCTGCCACTACAGTCCACAACAGACCACTGGTAAGGAGCAATTATTTGTGCTCCTTTTGTAGCCAGGTTTGGACCATCTTAGGCTGCTTCAGTGACGCTTCGGCCCAATTCAGGGGCATGCGTCATCTGAACACCACACCCCCAGATCAGCCCAAAACTGGTGCTTTTGGCTTACCTGTTTCGGGTCCAAGTCTACAAAACATATGCCACAAACATCTTTCTCTCAGTCTCAAAGGTGCTACAAGATCCCTTTGTCCACAGATTCATCTTCAGGTGGGCTTGTAGTAGAGATACATTTGTGCTGACTGACTGGCCTGAATATTCTGAAAAATGTGAACAGGCTTTCTTTAAACTGCATATACATACATCATGGTTCATTTTTAGGTGCTGGAAAAATCCATGTTGAAAAGCTTCTGGCAGGCTATAACAAAATGGAAATAATCTGTTTTACAGATGATTCTAAAATGAGTAGTCACATCATAGACATATTTGTGCACACTTGGATTCCTTAAAATTTGGAAGCTTGGGTTTTCTTTTTCATTCTAGCCTTACAGTTTTATTTTGTAAATTATCTTAAAATTACTTCCAAAATAATTTCTCCAAAGCTAGCTATTTGAATATTTAGGAAGAAGGATTAATTTACAAACTACAGAAGTCTTGTGGTCTGAGAAAAAAACTTTAAATATTTCATAGTATAAATGCTATTGGAGCAAACATAAGTCTAGCTAAGAAGAATGGGGGCGGGAAGGGGGTATCCAGAATGATTTTCCACCCCTAACCTTCATGGCTTGGAAAGATTGTATATCAGGTTTTTAAGGGTCTGGAACAGGCTTTTCCTTGTTAGGCAGTAACAAACATCTATAATAATAATAATAAAATTTTATTTATACCCCGCCCTTCCAAATAGATCAGGGCGGCTTACAGAATGCACCGTAGTGCAACAATATACAAGTTAAAAACAGATTAAAACAGCAACAGTCCATAAAAACAATAAAAGACCCCATTAGCCCAACCTCACGGCCACGAGAGAGGAGGGAGGCCCACAGGATGTTTAGTCGGGGAATGCCTGATTAAATAGGAAGGTTTTAAGTCCCTTCCTAAATTGGGCCAGGGTGGTAGATGAGCGGAGCTCTATGGGCAGCGTGTTCCAAAGGGCTGGGGCAGCTGTGGAAAAGGATCTTCTGGCCGTAACGGCCAGCCTTGCACCTTCAGGCACCTTCTGAAAAAGAATTTAAAATAAACAGTTGCCCAACAAGCAATTGTAACTGGACATTTGGAGTGGTCATGAAAATGACAAAGACTACAAGCTGTGTGTATATCTTACTTGTAATCCATCCAGCCAAAAACTATAAAGTAGTATAATATAAATTAGGTTATAAATGTAGTGATTCTACCATTGTTTACTGTACCATTTAAGAGGTACTGTACATATTTCATGCAAATAAATGTAGTTTTTTTAATTATAAAATTAATACGATAGCAAGCTGTTTTGTTTTTCTATACAATGTACTTCATATCTACCCCTTTTCTTGAGCTGTTTAATAGATTTCTTCAAGGCATAATTATTAATTCCCTTGTAATGAGATTTTCTTTACCTTGTTCTTTTCTATTTCTGTTATATCATTTTGATGGTACGAAACAGAGCTGAAAGTGTGCTGTTTTCCAACAATCTTTTTTTTTCTGACAATAGTATAATTAAATCCACTAGCCAATTTTATTTACTGTAATTTTGACCCATTCACCTTTTTACATAGTAGGGCTGTCATGACAGAATTTAGAGGTTCGATTCCCCACTCAAAAAAATGAGCAGGAGTTTTCTTCAAAACAAAACAGCCAACTTGCCACATTTGGGTGATAGTATCGTAATATTTTATTAATGTCTACAGATCTGGCTGACACTCTCCATGCCTTGGTAAGTCCAAAGTCAAACTACTGTATTGTCAAAGCAGAAAAAGCTGGTTAGTAACTAAGGCTTTAAAAGGCTAAAAAGTTTTACTATTGAGCTGGAATAGGGCAGAAACGTGTCTTTTTATAATACAGGTATTTAGAAATCAGCCTGCAACATTCCAACTCATAAGGCTCAAGAAAGAATACTAGCAAGACACTCATATACCAGGATGGGAGCCTCTGAGGTCTACACTTGAAATCTGATTTAGTAATTATGAGAAGGGAAATTGTATAGTATGAAGTGCCCAGTATTGCTTTTCACTTCTTGAGATTCAATTCCTTCTCTGTCCTCAGTCTAGTTAATAACTATGTAAAAATGTACAGGTTGCAGAATTCAGGAATTAAGACTTCTGCTCAAAAGTGGCCACATAACCAAGATACGTTAATAACCGCTACTCTCAGTAGGGAAGGTCTATTGCTTCAGCGGTATTTTGACTGGAACCTACAAAAATAGTTGTACTGCTACAGCATTACTTTTAATATCCCAACATAGATCAAAAAGAAGGATTCAGCTAAACCAGTGACTGAAAAAACTAATTTCATGGTAAAATAATTCTATAATATATTTAAGGTATAGAGGCAGAACTACTTTTAAAAGAAATCTGCATTACAAAACATATAAGAAAGAGAGAGAATTATATAGAGATGCCTTCCGAATGCTTTTTTAAAATGTTATTCTTCATTACCTTACTGCTTTGTATAAATCACCGTCTGAGAGCAAGACAATTCTTTTTCTGTTCAAAAATAAATGTTGCTTTTAAAATTAGGCATTAAAATTATTTATTTCTTTTTGGCAGCACTTTTTTCTTTTGTTTAGGACAAAGATAAAAGCTGAAAAGCTGAAACATGTGTTTACTGCCTGGGCCATGCCATTCAAATGGTTCAGGACACATTAATGGTGCAGTCCTGTTAACATGTCTATTCATAAGCAAATTACACTGAGTTCAATAGGGTTTGTCCCTCCTAGGTAACTGGATATAGAGTTGCAACCTAACTGTTTTCAGAAATCTCTTTTCTGAACAAACCAACTGGGGGCAATGGAACAAAAGGATGGTATATGGCATGTGAAACAGACCAATTTTAGAAACACTGAATTAAACAATGTTTCTTCTCAACTGCTTTTTCTAAAATGAGTTTCTTGAAGTACTGTAGCAGAGAAGTATAATTTCTTCTGTCACACACAATTTTAGAGTTGAAGACATATTAATTATTTATATATCTATTAGCAGTTTCAAGCACCTTCATAAGATTGGGCCAACAGTGTCTAGAACGCCAAATGATGCTGAGGCCATGTGAAATTAGGCCAAAAATGGCAGACTGCTCTTAGCATGCAGATTCTCAAGTATGCACAGGGGCAGACCCACATGTGTGATGCACAAAGACCAGGATGAACTAATAACATGTTACACTATCCCAATACTACCTGAAGGCTAGCCAACCCCAATTAACTCTTCATTCCTTCTTTAAAGAAATATCTGAGCCATACAGAATGCCAGTAGTAGTACTGATGTCATTTCCAGGAAGAGAGCTATGGCACTTATATGTGTGTTAGGGACCAGAGCTGTAGAGAAACTTCTTAAAAAGTCATGAGTCACATGATAAAGCTAAGTGTATCCCATGTGGCTGAGACTTGTGTTTAAAGCAACAACAAACAAGTCAAATGGGGGGACGGGACAGGTCATACACCATGAGTAACAACTGGAAGCCCAATTACTATTTCACAGAAAACAAACATTCCCAGGTTGCATTATCTCGGTTGAAAATGCATTACTGCAATTTGGCATTATTGCCAGAAGGAACACACATTACTTCTGAGTTCTGGTTAAATCCTCTTGATTGACTACTGTAATGCACTGTACCTGAGGCTGCCCTTGAAAAGTGTTCATAATCTACAGCTGGTGTAAAATGCAATGGACAAGACTATTTTTAGTCTTACAATAACTGCACTGGCTTCAGATTTTCTTCCAAGCCCAATTCAAGGTGCTAGTTTTGGCCTATAAAGCCTTAAAACAACATGAGGGCAGAATATCTGAAAGCTATCGCCTCCCATATGAGTGTTCCCTAAATCTAATTATTATTATTACTATTATTATTATAGTTTATTTATATAGCACTGTAGATTTGCACAGCGCTGTACATACAAATAATAAAATCGATAAAAATGAAACCCGCCAATGGTGTACATTCTACAAAATACATATAAAATAGGCAATAATACAGGATAGAATTAGATAAAATAAGCAGGCAACAATTAAAAACATCAAATCAAATATCAGATAAATAATCACACAATGCCTGGGAATGCTTCCCTGAACAGGATGTCTTCAACTCAGTTTTAAAATTGGTTAAAGAAGTGAAGACCCGTGTTCGTGGGGGAAGGAGGTTCCGGGTGTGAGGGGCAGCAAGTGAGAAGGGACGAATCTGGGATGGGGCAGTGGAGATCCTATGCTGGGATAGCAGATCTTCACTACCAGAACGGAGGGTACGGCTGGGAATGAAGGAGAAAAAAGTCCAGATTAATAAGGAGGGGCCAGCCCATCCAGGGCTTTAAAATTCAGCAATAGAAGCTTATACTGAATACGGAAGGGAAAGGGGAGCCAGTGAAGGGATGATAATAAAGGAGAAACATGATCAAAGTGGTGAGCAGATGTAATAATATGTGCAGCTGAATGCTGGACAGAAATTAAAGGACGAAGGTGAGAGAGAGGAAGCCCTGCCAGAAGGAGCTTACAATAATCTAGTCGTGAGACCACCAGAGCGTGGACCAGGGTCTTGGCAGTGGAAGTCAAGAGAAATGGACGGATGTTAGCATCTAAGACCCTGAATGGAAGCCCTGTTGTGCATCCCACCACCGGCAAGGCTAGACCATTGGTTACATTGCTCTAGGGCTTTCTCCACAGCAGGAAATCCAACGGTGAATTTCCCCAGCCCTATCCTTTCTCAGGATGCATCTGCACTGCAGAAATAACCCAGTTTGACACCTAAGTGCCATGGCTCAATGCTATGGAATTCAGGAGACTGTTGTGGCAGCAGAGTGTTTAGGATTTTCATTTTAAAGGGTAAAAGCTGAATTCTGAATATATAATTAGCATTCTTTCTTTTGTATACATTAAATAACAACAGATCATTTCTGAACTCTGCCCTTGATACCAAGAAAGCCAAGAAAGAGAGTACTAATCAGGAGTACTACAAATTTGACACCTTGTATAGACATGTCAAAATGTACAAACATTTATTGCAGAAACACTGTATTACTGGAAGCTAGTTTCATGTCCCCAAAATGGAACTTGATTTATATCAAACAAAACCAAAAACTATTTTGAACTGAGACCATGGTAGTATGTAATGATGAGTGCATGTATGCCTATAAATAGTGTCCTTCTGAAATGCTTTTATTTGTGTACTGGTCCACTGACAGCACAAAGAATCATAGAATCATATGACCTTCCTAATGTTACTTTAGATGAAACCTCTTTTCCTATTGCTTCAGTCCATTGCTCTGTGTCCTAGTCTCTGAAACAACAGAAAACAACCTTGCTCCATCCTACATATGACACCCCATCAAATATTTAAGTATGGCTATCATGTCACCCCTTAACTTTCTCTTCCAGGTGCCCAGAACTGGATACAATATTTAAGGTGAGGTCTGACCAAAGCAAATAGAGAGGTACTATTACTTCCCTTGATCTAGACACTATACAGTCATTCCTCGTAATTCACGAACTTGGAATTTACAAATTTTGTTATTCACGAGGTCTCTCCAGACCCCTTCCATGACTGGTCAGGGGAGAGCTCAAATGGCCCCTTCTACCTTCCCTCCAATGCCCCGATTAGGTGATCCAGGCATGGCAGGGGGGGGGAGAAAGACCCTATGGGTCCCCTCTAGACCCTCCGTTCCCAAACCTGGAACACTTCCTGTCTGGACAAAGTCACAAAATGATCACTACCTACCTAGATCTCTGGCTGTAAAAATCTCTACTTATGATTCATCAATAGCTGCATGTTTTTTGTGCCTTACCCTATTCATAGAATCATTATACATGAGCTGCTGGAGAATTAAGGTTGCATAATCTGAGTTAACATTTCATGCAAAGAAGCACTGAGAATGAATTGTCCCTCTGAATAATGGCTTGATATTATGAATTCCAGCCAAATTAACTTTCAATGAGTTTCAGACAGTGATCAGGGCACCAGATACATTAGCTCTTAAAATTCATATGGCAGAAATCAAAGTTTATGGAGAAAGAAATTCAATAATCTCTGGTCTCATTATTCCTCATCTAGCAAACAGAAAACGCTTTTGAAGCATTTTTGTAGATATAGTAAAAATTAATATGAGCAGGCATTATTAGCTCCCTGCTGCTCCCATTTTTCATGGATTTCTCCTGTGATAATGCACCTCTATATTCAATTCTACTTTAAGCTGAGTATGTGGTCTCATTTCCTATTATCTTTGTCTTAGAAGCCTGTTATTCCATCAGGGCATCCAGCAGCCCCTGATCAGATTAATAATGTATCTAGTCCCACAAGGAGAGATGAGGGAACACTAATGCAAAAGGGAATCTTTTTAGATCTTTAATATGTTACTCAACATGTGAACACCTTTTCTAACTGTAGTAAGTGAAAGCCTGCTACAGTTGAACAGTTAAATACTTAAATAAATACTTAAATTAATGGTAGAGGAGAAATAGAACCAAAGGTCATCAATATGCCCAGTGAATGTAGTTTGGCTGTCGAAATTTCATTAAGTCAATAAATGTATCGTATATACTACCTGGAATTATGGCAATAAGTCTGCATGTCAGAGAGCATGATTATGATGTGCTGAAAGAACTAGAGCTACCAAGTGGATGCTATCAGGTCTGTTACAACTAAGGACATCAAAAACATTCAAATAGGGCAAAATTAGGAACTGATGTTCAAATGCTGAGGCAAAGGGACATCATAATCGTTGTTGTTGTTGCTGCGAGTGTTAAGGGTTTTTTAACCACATGATCAGGGTTTTTTTAACCACACTAAATAATATGGCCTTGTTGCAAACTTGACCAACTCTTTATTCAGCTTTACTTTTAACTCTATTTTATATGTCAATTTGAAAGCACTGGTTCCAGTACAAATCCCTAGAAAATCTTCTGTTTATATTCATTCCTTCTGAGAAGGATTGTGTATACGTTCTGCTTTTTGTTTTGTTTTTTTAACAAGATAGCAATCCATAAGAAGGCTTCTCTTGTCCCATGTTAAATTTAATTGGAAGTTATTGGTGAGGGAGTTTGCAAATCCAGGTAAATAGTGGTCTCCCATCCTACATACTGAACAGGTCCAACCCTACTTATTTTCTGAAATCAGATATAATGACATGTTCCAGATTTTATTAGACATCCAGTCAAATTTTAATATTAAAGATTCAAATGGGTACCACAGGGATCTGATTTTTTGTTTCCATGGAATACATTAGTAATATCTAGGCGTTTTAAAACTCATGTCATCACAATTTGCCTTAGCAAGTCAGACTCCATTCCTGAAAACGTCAGATGAGGCACAGAAATCTGACCTAAATCTGAAGTCAAGATACAGTGGTACCCCGGGTTACGAATATAATTCGTTCTGTGGCGCCGTTCGTAACCCGAAAGATTTCGCAACCCGAAAAAGCCATAGCCGCTAGCGCTGAAAGCCGCGATTTCGTGCGAAAAAGCGCCGAAAAGCACCAAAAATTTTTTCGTAAGCCGAAAAAAAAACGTAACCCGAAACAGTTTTTTCCTATTTAATTTTTTCGTATCCCGGAAATTTCATAACGCGGTGATTTCGTATCCCGGGGTACCACTGTAGATGAATTTAATTAGTTTAGCTTCTCTGAAATCTCTTTATCTTCCTTTACTGTTCCTATAACTCCATTGCCATCCAAATTAGATAAACATTTCTTTTTAAAAACAGTCCCTGCTTCCAAGAGCCATCGTTCCAATTGGGGAAATACCTGATTTGATTAGAAGTGTAAAAGGTTGAAAAGGTTGAAAAAAAATTAAGTGCTACTGTGATAGCAATTCCCTCTTAATTCCTTATTATCATGAGCTATATAGCTCTTTTAAGAAATTAATAAAATGAAGAGAACTTAATATAATGAACAATGGAGATAAATTAGTTTGCTCTTCTTACAGAAAACTCCTGCAATTTCAAATATGGATGTGAAATCAGCATCTACCCTTGATGGCTATGTAGATAAATATTTGTTGGGAGTCCTCAAATAAGTTTTTGCAGCTTTGGTTGATTTAAGAGTGGTGTTTGATTCCATCCCTAGGAAATGCCTGTAGACCAGCCTACAAAATATGGGAACATATCCATAATTGTTAAATCATATTATGAGCCTGTACTCATCTCTAAAAATCAGAGTAGGCCGAGAGGGAAAATTGTTCAGCATGGCCCCTGTGAAAAAAGGAGTCAGACAAGGCTGCTTACTTGCTCCACTTCTTCTTAATCTTTTTAACAATGATATTGTAGAGTTGTTAATGGGTGATTGCTATTTCACAAAGTGGGATACAATAAGATGTCAATCTTCCTTTATACCAACAATGCTATTGTAATATCTCATTCTCAGGTAGGACCACACAGATTGTTAAGGCAATTTGGTAATTACTGCCAAAATGAACAGCTCTTTGTAAATTATAGCAAAGCCAAAGTACTGGTATTTGGTAAAACTAAGCAAGTTTACAACAGGAATATGGATGGAAACAATTAGAACAAATCTCTTCCTTGGGGTTATATTCCAACAAACAGGGACTTGGTCTCTCAAAATGCTCTTGGCTTGGGACTTATGCTTATGTGCAAAGATCAAAGGAGATGTTTGTGATATATTTGTATAAGGCCTGTAGACTAGTTACAATAAAAAAAAAGATAACTACCTGCCCATTGACATCAAATGATACAACTGTCTCCCTAGCTGGTGTCCTGTTTCTGGCATATTTAAAAAATTCTTTATTGTTGGTCATAATGTTGTTGTCAATATGAGCAGCCAAATCAATTTACATCCCTGATTGTCTGCTTGTATTTTTTTTCTTTGTGTTCCTTTTTATTTCTTCTTGTTCAGGCAAGATTTCCAGTGGTTGAAGGAAGTCTTTTTCTCTCTGTAATAGCTACTTTGACCTAAGAGGTCATCTGTTCTGCTGGCTTTGTGCAACTTGTCCTGACCTCTGGACTATATTCTATTTGATCCTGTATACTCACAAAGCACTTCACAATAAAAACAGATACAATAAAAATCTGACTCCTTTGACTTTCCCTTTCAAATTTGCTTTTATCTCCTTTTATACATTTTTCTTCTTATCAACCCATATGTGACTGTGCTGGAGTTCTTGTGCACTTTTTTTGCTTACATATAAATTATATGTGATACTCAATGGTTCTGACTTGTTCAATGGCACTAAAATCTTGCACTCAGTCATAGGTGACATTTAAAAAAAAATCAGTTCAAGGCCACCTCCCCATTTGTGTAAAATGGTGTAAATCTTACTGATTTCAGAGCCTGTACTCCTAGTATCAATATTTATAGATCATAGTGGGCAAACTGCAACTGTCCATATACTTGTATGTTTGGGACTGTAACTTCAGTATTCCTCACCACAGGCTGTGCTGACAAGTGCTGATGGTAACTGTAAACCCATGGTTTAGATTTAACCTATTATGTTTGCTCTTTCATTGCTCTTCTTCATTTGTTAGCAAGACTAATAGTTTTGAACCAAATCTGTTGTCAGTCCTTGAAAACAGAAGTTCAAACTCCATGCTTGAAAAAAAAAAGAATTGAAATAGGTGTTAATAAACACACACACACACACCTCAAAAAGAAGCCTTATTAAAGAAAAAAAAAATACTCTTTGGAAAGGTTAACTAGGGTGATTCAAGATGTGGAAATTGTGTACATATTCAACACACTTAGTACCCAATATCTATAGCATCTGATCATGATATTTCCAGGGCTAATTTAACACAGCCAATATTCTCTTATGCAAATAGATTCCCATTGATCAAACAATGCTCACAGGGAGCTAAAGTTATTTTATCTGCCTATCAGTGAATGTTTTGTTATCTCGAGATGTCTCTAAAGAGTAATAGAAGTGCTTGGAATCAATACTGTCCAACCTAATTTTTCTCAAGGCTCTCAAGGACAGTTCTGTAATTAATAAGAAATTCTATTAAACTGTTCAAAGTACTATACTACAGTCAACTGGGGCTCAAATAGCTTTTCTGCTCTTGTTCTACCACTTACTTCTATAAGAATGATCATGCAGAGGGGTTTAATTTAATAACATATATGCAAGCTATAAAAGAGCAGAAAAACTATTTGAGCCACAGCTAACTTTGGTATAGTACTTTGGGCAGTTTGATAGAATTTCTTATTAATGAGCTATATCTGCACTGCAGAAATAATCTAGCTTTGGCATCAGTTTAACTGCCATGGCTCAATGCTATGGAATTCTGGGAATTGTAGTTCTGTGAGACATTTAGCCTTCTCTATGAGAGAGCTCTGATGCCACAAAAAAACTACAATTCCCAGAATTCTGTAGCAATGTGCCATGGCAGTTAGATTGGTGTCAAACTGGATTATTTCTGCAATGCAGGTGTAGACATGGAATAGGGATGCGTGAGGAATTTCATCTTTGAAAATTCTGTCCAAGACCGATTCAAGTCCCACAAGATTTGTAGTCTCACGAAACTTCCCCCAAGATTCAACATGAGAGTCGTCATAGAATTCAGGCCCATTCCTACCCTGAGTAGCCACTCAGTATGGCCTTGGAGTGGCGGTGCTGGCCCCTATTGGCTAGTTGCAATGTAGCCCTCTTTGCAAAGGCATCGGAGATAAGCCTTCTACCACTTACTTCCACAAAAAAGATCATATGAAAGGCCTTAGTTTTTGTAACATATATTCTAACTGTTATAGACTAGGGGTGTGTAAGGAATGTCACTTGTCCCTTGGAAATTCTGTTCAAGACTGATTCTGTCTTCATGTTCTGCACTAACAGGCAGGTCAGAACTCATTCCTGAATTGTTAAATTCAGCCTTCAGATATAAAATATGTTACAATATTTTTTAGAAAATGCACATTAAATCACCAACAGAGCAATTCTCAAATTACAGAGTTTCAGCTGTCCTGGCTTCCTATATATGTACCATTTATGCTTTTGGTTAGCATCCCTTGGATCAATAATCCATTTGGTTTTGTGAAAGGTGAGATGAGTAAGTGGCTGGAAGAATGGCAGGAATAACAGAACTCTGAATGATGGGAAGTAAATGTCTATGCATCCCCTATTAATTAAACTAAAAGGAGTTGGCTTCATAAAACCAGACGCACACACAAATGGCTACCCAAATTCCAACTGTTGACTATGGCCAAACAATCCAGGACACAACCTTGATCACCAGCTCAGAGCTCTGGAAGGAAGCATATTCCAATCATGAATTCATCCCAGTTTAAGATAGATCAACTGGTCAAACTGGGCAAGATACACTTTTGTTCTGTATATCTCCACCTCTCTTCCAGATGGATTGCTTTATTAATGCTCAGTTGTAATATGTATTTTATATCGGTGAAGTAAACAGCAACCTGTTGACATTCCCTTTCATTCTCAAGAGTCAAACAATACCTCCATTCTATCCCATTCAGCCTGAGACATTTCTCCTTTTACACCAAATATTTTTTTTGGACTACAATGTCCATTATTTCTCACCATTTGTTATGTGTTAGAAGCTGATGGAAGTTATAGGGCAAAAACATTTGATGGGCTGCAGTTGCCCACATTTGGTCTAAATGGATCTGTGCCACCTTGTATGTGTAGATGATCTGGTCAAGCACTCATGCAGTGTTTCCAACTATGTTCCATACAAAATGAAACTCATCCTATGACCTCTCTGTATCTATATATCTTGCATCTTCTGTAGAGGTTGTTGTCCAATCATTTGGTGAAAACAAGGGGAAACTTGAAGCACTATGCTGAAATGCTAACAAGACTTGAACAGAATACAAATCACCCATGAGACCACATGCTGTGTATTATTTTTCCTTCCTTGCTTTCTTTCTCCAGTTATACATCCTTACTCTACATTTGCCATTTTCCTTGAGTAGTCAGGCTCTACAGAAAATACTTGTTATTGTGCCCTTCATTTCAAATGCTAATTGTTTTGGTGCCAGTGTCCCTAGTAAAAACAGTTTAGGCCTCAAACAGTTTAGGCTAAAAGGGCCGCCGTCAGGCTGCACTGGGGGTGTGGCGTTCAGATGGCGCATGCCCTGAACGTGGCCTTGGGTGCTAGGGTTGCCATAAGTCAGGACCTCCAAACAGAGACAAATGTAGGACAAATGTAGGGCCACATTTTCAAATGTAGGACATGTTTGTTTTTTGTTTTTTTAAAAATGGAGGACACATAAAAAATTTGATATTTTTTTAAAAATGTTAATATAAATGCATGTTTCTTTGGCTGCTCAAAATTGAGGACATTTTGGCTTTATTCCTAGACAGATGGCAGAAATGTACTTCTCTTTCTGGCCAAATACCCCCCCCCCCGCCCAATTCTACAACTACATGTCCCACTCCAAGAAGGCATAGG
The DNA here is from genome assembly GCF_019175285.1 of Sceloporus undulatus. Taxonomy (NCBI): domain Eukaryota; kingdom Metazoa; phylum Chordata; class Lepidosauria; order Squamata; family Phrynosomatidae; genus Sceloporus; species Sceloporus undulatus. The sequence continues at coordinate 125,236,721 of NC_056524.1, read as the reverse complement.
ATTTGAAAGACCACGGGCACCCTCTTTCGCCACTGCAAACTGCAAGTCCCACTCCCAAGCCTTCTTAGCAATTCCTCCCTTCCTCCTTTCCCTTGCCTCCTCCAACCCCCCCCCAAAACCCCTCACCCCCTCTTTTTCCCCAGGTATGTCTCAACTTAGGGGGGATTTATGGGTCAGATCCCTTGCAAAGTCTTTTTTCTTTTGTAATGGGGGCAAAGCCTTGAGAAGCCCTGGACCCCTGAGAAGAAGAGGAGGGGGGCTTAGAGAGAGAGGGGGGTAAATAAGGGGGCTAGAGGCAGGGTTGCCATGAGTCAGAAAGGAGTTGGGCACACAACAACAACAATAACAACAGCAACAGCAGAAGAGAAAGGGGGAGGAGGAGAAAAAAGGGGAAGGAGAAAGAAAAGAAGGAAAAAGAAGAAGAATAGGAACAAAGAGAAAAAGACTATGAGGAGGGGGAAGAAAGGAAGAAAAAGGAGAGGAGGAAGAGGAGGGGAAGAGGAGGAGGAGAAAAAAACAGAATAACAAGAAGAGGAGGAGGGGAAAGAGAAAGAGTCCTCCGCTTGGACTCCTTGAGAGGGCTGGCCAATAGGGGCAGGGCAGAGCAGCAGACCCCGCCCCCTGCTAGCTCCAGCCGCTGCTGCTGCTCCAGACATGCTGCTCAGCACTGTAGGAAAGGAAGGCAGCAGCCCTGGGAGCCCTGAGTCAGGCAGCCACCCGGGAATGGGGGGAGGGCGGGGCAGGACTGGGCATGCCCCCCAGGAGGTGGGAAAGTCCCGCCCACCACCATGAAATGGCAACCCTATTGGGTGCACCTCATCCAGGAAAAACTGGCACAAAAAGGAGCAACAGAATACTGCTCCTTTTTCGCTCCCTGTTCAGGACCACAGCGAAGGCCAGGATTGAGACCGGGTGCATGCAGCTGCCGTGGTCCTGGGGCAAATAGGAGCAACGCAGTCCCCGCGTGGATCTTTCATGCCATCTGCTTTGCCCCATGTCAGTTTTTTCATCATTACCTTGGAGACTCTGCCCACAATCCTCAAGCATAGCAATGGTTTATGGAAAGTAAGTCCTGAGAGAAAAGCAAGCTATCTTCCAAAGAACTAAAAAGTAGTCAGAACTAACAAAAGAAGGCCCTTCCAGATTTCATGACTGTTACAGAGTAGAAGGCAGCACATAGCAATTTAGCCTGTCATTAATTAACTCATTTTCAACCTGCAGACCTGCCTCATTCACAAATGTGAGCTCTGAATAATTTTGCTACTCTAGGAGTAATTTGACTCTGTGACGAGGCAGAAAAGCAATTTCAAATCTAAGTGGCAGAACAAGCCAGCAAAGTCTACATGTAAAAAAAAAAAAGACTCCTGAAACAGACATAATTTGGTGTGCTACAGAGAGGGACTAAATCCAATGTACTGTTTATACATTAGAACACTGTCTTCTACTTCTCTTCTTACCTTTCAAGATGGACTCTGGAAGATCACTTGACATCCCCCCCAAAAGAGATTCCAAGGCAGCTTTGGAGGGGGAGAAAGCAAATCATTGAGAGGAGTTCTCAATTTTGTCCATGCAAAATGTTTATTTATTCAAAATGTTGTTATACCACTTTTCAATTAAAATGGTTTAATTTATTTATTTAATAAATTGATTGAGTACATTAAAATATATTCAGGATTAAGATTCTCGGTGGCTGCTCCCACCCTGTGGAATTCTCTTCCGCGGGAGGCTAGGCTGGCCTCCTCCTTGCTGGCCTTTTGCCAGCAAGCAAAAACATTTTTATTCAAGCAAGCTTTTTAAAATGATTCAAGCCTGGATTTATTGTGGGTGGTGGTGGTTTAAATTATGTTTTTAACTTTTGTATGTTTTAAGTTTTAACCTTTTAGGGTTTTAATTAGGTTATTTTAAACATGTTATTTTAATGTTGTTTTATATTGTGACCCACCTTGGGTCCCTTCTTGGGAGAAAAGCAGGATAAAAATAAAATAAATCACTGTTGTCTTGTTTGATTTTTAACAATTTTTCCTAATACAGCAACCAGTGAGTTTAAATAGCTAACATAATGCATTTTGCATTTTTTTTGGTTGGCGTAATAAAGGTATCATCACAATGTATGTTTTGGATTTTGTTGTATTTAGCTGCCTGGCCAACATAGCTATATTTAGATACATTTTCACAAAACTTCTCCAAGGCTGCATCCACACTGCAGAAATAATCCAGGTTGATATCACTTTAACTGCCCTGGCTCAATGCTATGGAATTCTGGGAACTGTAGTTTTGTGGGACATTTAGCCTTCTCTGTCACAGAGCTCTGGTGCCATAACAAACTACAGTTCCCAAAATTCCATAGGATGGAGCCATGGCAGTTAAAGTGGCGTTAACCTAGATCATTTCTTCAGTGCAGTTGCAGCCATAGAGAGATAAAACAATTTGAATTTTGCTATTGTTGGCAAGTTCTACCTGTTACAACACCCACATTTATCCATAAATATGACAGTGCTTCTTGAGAGAGTTACAGTACTCTGTTGAAAAGGAGAGAGGTCTCAGTTTTTTAATTGCTGCTAATGATACCAAATGTTATCCCCTGCTTCTACTGCCTTTTTCCTCAGTGGGGCTTCACATGGCGGGGCTTCTACCTGCACCAACCCATCTTAAAGAACATCAGCTGAAGCAAATATCTCAAATAAGATACAAGCCCATAACTGACAAAATTGATTTTCTTCTCCTGTATGGCTTTTATCATTTTGTTTGATGAAGTTGTCAGTGAACTTTGAAAGCTAGTATAATGCATTCCGTGCCTTTTGGTTGGTCTAATAAGGGTATTACCAAGATTCATATGCAAAATATGCAATTATTCCATCTTTAAAAATAATGACTAGTAAATACATTACCTAGTGTCAACAAGACTAGTCTTTATTTTGTTCACACATATGAAACAAGATTAAAACACATGGGTACAACTAACATAAGCAAGAAAGCAACTTTTTAAGCCTGTTTTTTTGCTGACAAATATCAATTACTGACCATTTTGCAAGCTCAAACCAAGACAGGGCACCCTCCCAAAATCAATTCGATTACCACTGATTTCAATTTACTGTTCACTGCTTCCTGCAAAATTGACTATCCATAAGGTTAGCATTGATCTGTTTCGTGTCTCCTATAATAGGAATCTACTATTTACTGTTTACTTCTCAGTAAATAGTAATCTAGTTCAGCAATGTGCTTTACAAAGTTATACAACTGAAAGGCAAAAGCAACAAATTGAATTTATTATTTGTAACCTGCTAATTTTCTCAGTGTAAAAAATCTCCAATGTATATCTCTTAAACCTTTCTGCAGATCCCGATCCAGCACACTGACAGACCACTACCAATCTCTTCCACAGAAAATTTTCCCTATATGGCAAGTATAAATGCACTCTATGGAAGATATATAAATGGAAGGACATAGGCTGGAATTCACTAGGTCAGTTACAGATGCATAATTTAGGTGATTATCAGATAGGAGCATAGTGGATTGCTCCTGTCCTTAACCCATGGTATTCTCGTGATTGGGGAAAAGATTATCATATCTCTGCGCACCTATCCTGTTCTTCTCCTGTCTGTAAAGAGTAATGGACCCATCATTTGGTATTAACAGAAATTCCTGGGAGTTTCTGTTAATACCAAATTATGGCTCCATTACACTTTACGGATGGGAGAAGCATGTGAGGGTGTGATGATCTTCCCCCTCAATTGCACAAATACTAAAGGTTAAGGACGGGAACAATATGCTCTGCTTCTCCATGTGATAATCCCGTTAGAGGTATGCATTCATTAGTGGTTCATATTTCTAATCCCTATGCATTCCTTAGTTTAGGAGATATGTAGGAACCAAAAAAAGGCTCCCAATCTCCACTTACCGGGTAGCAGCCACTGCAATAAATGGAGACCTATTCCTCTGTCAATTGGGGATCACAGTAGCTTCTGCCCAGTAAGGATGAGATGGATCAGGCCAGCAGACATTATGCAACTACGTAACTGTGGTAGTTACACATTCATAACTTAGTGAATTCCGGCCATGAAGGTAATGGTTTGCTAACAACAATTGCACATTAGTTTATACTTGAGAGAAATGTGTTTTTCTTTAAGCACACAACTTCACTGTTTAAGATTTTAGGTTGAGAGGTTCTGGATATGGAGTGATATATTAAATATTACCAAAGTCAGAATTTTGCTTCTGTCACTCTACCATACCCTGTAAGATATATGTGAGACAGCTAAACATTTCAATCATATACAGAAAGACAATGCAGATATTTTCTGTGTGTATTATTTTCACTGTGTGTGCACAAAGGTGTGTGATTGATATCCTTCAAGGAGAGAATACAAGCATATTTTCTTCCTTTTATTGTTTTATCTACTATCTTGAAATTGAAGCTTTAGTCTAAATTTTAGATTCTACAGCACAAGGAAAATATTTGATATTTGTAGGTGTAGGTGAACTTTTAAAATTAAAATATATCCCTTTGACTTGGAATCTGATAGTCAAAATGGTTGGATCCTGGATGATTTTGACTTAACTAAAAGAATTGTGTTCCGAGGTTGGAAATTTTAAAATCATCTGGATAAGCCTGCTGGAAGAGACTGGTCTTCAATGCTATTTTAAATTGATAGTTTATTTGACAGCTGTCAATTCTCTTCTGGAATGTCGTTCCACATCTAGGGGAGGCTGAAGAAAAGGTCTTCTGGCTGACAGTTGCCAACCTAGTCCTGGTTGACTGGAGTAAACATCCACCAGAGGACCTGAGTGTATGGGGTGGATTATATGGGAGGAGGCGATCCTGTAGGTAACCTGGACCCAAACCATGCAGGGCTTTAAAGATAATAACCCAATACTGTAATAACCTTGCCCAGAAACTATTTGGCAGGCAGTGAAGCGATTTTAATATTGGTGTAATATGATCACTCCAGGAGTGAAGTTGATAGTGTAGGGTAATTTAAGTTTCCCAAGGCTTTAACTTTTGTAAAAGAAACAAAAAAAATTTAAATATCAAGGATATTAAATATCCTTTTTGAAAGAGCAGCTATCCCCAAGCACCACCTTCTGAAACTTGCCTGAGAGACAGGATTGGAACCACTGAAGCACAGTGCCTCCAATTCCCAAATTCCCCAGACGTATCAAAAGGATACCATGGTCAATGGTAAAGATGCCAAGGGATCCAAATGTACCAACAAGTTCACACTCCCCCTGACGATGCTCATTTTCGACTATGGCAACCACAGTAGTCTCAACTCTGTATCCTGCTCTCAAGCCTGTCTGAAATCGGTCTAGATAATTTGTATCATCTAAAACTGCCTGGAGTGGAAGACAACTGCCTTTTTGATCACCTTTCCCAGAAACGTGGGATTTGGTCTACAGTTATTCAAGTTCAGGTGGGCCAGGGAGGGCATTTTAAGAAGTGATTGTACCACCACTTCATTTAAAAGTAGTGTAGCGTTAGTGTCAGTAATGTCAGCAGTGGTGCTTTGTAAAGTGAAGCACAAATTTCTGCTTTGTGTCTTTGTAGATAAAGTGGCACAATTGGTTTAGAGGATAAGACTTATGCAAAGGGATCTTGTAGCACTTTTGAGACTAAATGAAAGAAATTGGTTGCATGAGCTTTTGTAGATGCTTCCTCAGATGCTTATGTTAGTTGTGGGGAGGTATTAGATACATTTCCATTTCTGGGAAATTGAAAGGAACATTTAGCTATTATTATTGTTGTTGTTGTTATTGCTATTATTTCTGTGCCACCTCCCAGCTCACAAGTGCTCCCTACATGGTGAACAAATAAAAAACAATTAAAACAAGATATTTTAAAAATCCTAAAAGCAGTTTAAAAACTATCCTAGAATCCATTTTTAAAAAAATTAAAACTGAAATTTCAAACAATGAGTGCCAAGTGGAACAGCATTGTTTTGGCTGCCTGCCAGAAGCTTAAAAGAGATGAGGGCAGCATAACTTCCTTCGGTATCAAGTTCCACAGTCAGAGAAAATCCTGGAACTGGTGCCCACTAATCTAACTTCATGAGGTGTTGGGACACACAAAAGGGCCTTCTCTGGACATCTCAAAATTTCAGGCAAGCTCATATAAGAGGAGGTAATCTTTCAGATATTCTGGCCCCAATAGATTATTATTTAGGGCTTTGTAAATCAACACCTTGAACTGAGCTCAGAAGCAGACTGGAGTGCAGTTCTTGCAAGACTGGTGTTATATGGTCTCAAAAATGCACACCTGACATGAATCTGGATGCTACATTTTGCACTAGCTGCAGCTTCCAAACACTTTTCAGGATACTCCACATAGAGCACATTACAGCAGACCAATTAAGAGGTAATTAAGCCATGAACCACTGCGGCCAGATCTGCACTCCCAAGAAAGGGTACAGCTAGCACACCACCGAAAGCTGGACAAATGCATTCCTGGCCACTATGGCAACCTGGCTTCCCAAGAGCCGTGCTGGATCCAAGAAAGGGAAGAGACTGGCCAATAGTTACCTGGGGAGGTGGTCAAATGTGGGTTTTGTCAGTCGCTCCTTATTTTTGCAAACGTGAATAACTGAAGCTTTCAGAAACAGCAAAACCTTTTCTGTGATGATCACATTTCTAGAACCCCCTGAACTCAGTATGTAACAAATAATAATAATAATTGACTGTAACTAGTTAATATGAAAGCTATACCTTTGCCCAATGAGGTTTGATAGTTAACTTCTTGATTAAATACTTTCCTTATCAGAACATGGGAATAGCTAATTAGATTTAATTAATGGCTAAGTCACATCTCCCTTTCCTCAAAGAGGTTTAACTCACTACTCCCATGGTGCAGCAAATAAGAGTTTTATCTCATTATCTATTCCAGGGGGAACAGATCTGTTCTAGTTATCTGTTCAAGAAAAGAAGAGGGATCACATGCTTCAGTGCTGGTTTTCTGTATCTCAAAGAAAGGAAATAAAAGCTTTTTTCCAAAAAGGAAAAAAAAAACCCCTCTCCGTGTCTGCAAGCTTTGGCAAATAATATAAAGATGCAGAGACTCTAGAGCAGGGGTGAACTGTATGAGCCCCCAGGGTAAAAAAAAATGTGATGGTTCTGATGCAAGATTTTGCTTTATTTTGTTTTGTGGGGAGGGAATTTCCACCATATCTGAAGCCCCTTGGGGGCCCCAGGAATAAAAAACAACGTTTGCAAAAATGTTCAAAAACCATTTTGTGTTCCAAAATTTTCCAAAATCTTCACTTGGAGACAGGGTGTGCACTTTCACAACATTTTGTGGGCCCCTTGTGCCAATTTAGATCCCGTAGAGGCTTTTATTGTCGTCACTTTGTATTGGTTTTGATGGTGTTTTTGTAAACCGCTGTGATCTGCAAGGAATAGCGGTCTAGAAATAAAATTTCATTCATTCATTCATTCATTTACTGAAACTCAAAACATGGTGAAAATGGCCCTAGATTACGAAGAGACTTTGGGGGACAAAATATTTTCCTTTTTCTTTCTTTCTTTCTTTCATTTGTTGTGGTGAGATCAGGTGCAGCCCTCCAAAGTCCCCTGGGGGACTAATGCAGCCACCTAGCCTAGTTACCCACCCCTGCTCCTGAGATCTGGACTAGATTGTGTGAAAGAGAATGAGGGAGAGAAGCGCTCTCATATTTGCCTTGAATTTGTCTATCCCTCTATGGATTATACTTTGTCTCCTTGGTCTCCATACCTAATGTTCTTTATTTTAGTAGGCATGCCAAGAATAGAATAACCAAACGGTGCAATAAACTCGAGAAACTGTTTTAATTTGTGTGCACTCCTTCAAAAGCCCATAGGATCTGGAAACTAAATAAGTTTTTTTTATTTCATGCCATGTGTTTATCTTCCCTTTCTTCTTCTTCTTCTCCTTCACATTTTAAAGAGTAATATATATTTCCATACCTATGGAGTACCTTGTATGTGTAAAACTTCCAGTAGCCTCAATTTGAATCTAAATTCAGTTAGGCGGGTACCCAAATCCAGAATCAGAGTGCATGATAATAGTTTATCATTGAAGGGGAAGGATTAACAAATCTCTCAAACTTGATGGATTAACAAACAAATAAAAAATAGCATTGTCTACTGTATTTCTTATACAGCATAACTTGAAACATTTGGAAAATTTAGGCTCCATACAGACTGCCAAAATAAAGCTGCTTCGGGTCACTTTGGAAGTAGGCTGTTTAAATGATGCATGCGTCCTAAGAGTCCGGAAGTTGTACCAAATCTGTGCTCCAGTCCTTAGGACTGGATTGTGGCTTTGGCACGGCTTCCAGACTCTTAGGACACGCGCAATATTTAAACAGCATACCAACAAAGTGACCCAAAGCAGCTTTATTTTGGCCTGTCTGCATGGGGCCTTAGTTACCAGTATTACAAGATGTCTTTCTGCTACTGGCATCTGAATCAAACAAATATACTGCCAACAGGCTAAGGTGCATCACTTTATCTGAGGTTGAAGAGATAACATTTGTGTGTGAAAGAAAAAGAACATTTTTTCTAGTTAAACATTGCTACATTTAGTTAAAATGTTTTCTTGATTCTGAGGTTGGCAGTAAAATGTGGCTTTCCCCCCTGTTCAATGTGAGATTGCAATCTTGTCTTCACAGTACTTTATATAGAATAGAAAGGTTAATCTTTCAAACTGACTTCTTTGGTGCCTCATAGACATCTGGTAATAAACTTCTAGCTATCTGCTTCCACAGAGGTGGTGAAAACTAACTGCATGTTCACATTTAAAACCAAGGTCATTACTTTAAGCTAAATGCACTCTACACAGTTTTTAGATCAATCCTAAATGCACTTATTTGGAACCAAGGGCAGTTTTATTAGTATATTTCAGTATTATCCTCCCTCTCGCCTTTTATCTCACTACTAAATACAATGTCGATACAAAATAAGATCTGCCATTTCTTTAAATTTTAGCACAGGCAGACATGATTCAGACTGCGATTGAAGAAAAGGAATTAACCCCTTTTACCTGTACCTTTTTCCAGAAAAACAGCACTTATGAAAGTATACAGTATGTGTACAGTCTAATGAGATTTCCACTGGGAAAAATTGTGCTGTGGTGAAACATAAACCCTTCTCCCTGTTGCCATGGCCATTATCATAATATTTTCCACTCATAGTTCCTATGTGCAATGTTTTTACCAAAAAAAAAAATGGAATAAAAGGTAAAGAGCTTCGATATCTCATCCAGTTTAGACTTTTTTTGCTCTTTTTGCCAGTCTTTCAAGGTGTATAGATGTTTGAAAATGTGAAGTTCTAAAGATCAAACTAGACATGTCCATGTGTCTATTTCCTCAGAAGGTTTTAAAGTATTCAAGAATAAATTTTCACCCCCTTGAGATATTTATGCTTGTTTAGTTAAGGACACAGGCAATTCAGATATATTAGTAAATTTTACAGTAATTTACTTTTTGCTCTCTCTCGCTCGCTCTCTTTTCAGGAATTGAGAGATCCTTTTCAAGGCTTAGTTTCTTTTATAATATTTGATCGTTTTTCCTACAATGTGTGAACTCTTATATCACTGGAGGTGTGTAACTGATTTCTAAAGCTACTAACATTGGTACAGATCAGAAGTAAATGACAAACCATGGGTGGAGACTATGCAAGTGTCTCTGGCTCACATACTCCTGCCTTCCTTTCTAGAGCAATTCCTTCCCTCCTTTCTTGCTTTGAGATCTACTATAGTTGGACATTTTGTCAGAAATAGCAAAATATGGTTTGTGCTTGTCATGCAGACAACATCAAGTCATGGTTTCCAATCCTGATTTATCAGAGAGTTTGTTGATTGGGATGGAAGGGTGTACTTCTATTTGCCTTAAAGAAGAATAAGAACAAAGGAATTGTTTTCTTTATTGTCGATCCATCTCTTGCCAGATCATACCGCTGTCTAAACTATCTCATTGGGTACTTCTAGCTGTATCGGTCAAGACACCTGGAATTTCAGTTACTATCCACATTGAGAAATTGAACATTTTTGTAAGAGTAATTCTATAAATGTGAAATATATTCAGTGTACACTTCTTCCAATTAAGACTCAGATGATAATTGCTTCCTTTGATCTTTTTATTATTTCTTGTTACTTTCAGGACTTTTATCATATGTAAACCTACAGTTTTTTTTATCAGATTTATCAATGAAACTATTTCAAATTGCATAGAATAAATTAAATAACACATTACGTCTTTCATCACCAAACAAAAAGAAAATATATTAAACAACAGAAAACATTATGACGTCTAGATATCAAGCATCTTGAAATTACAGAAACATAGCTCGATACCTCACTTCCAGCATCTTTTCTCTTTCCTTATCTATACTAATATAAACAGACACATATAACGAATTATTATGAATAACACATTCACTGTGTAGAAGAAAGGCCATGTCTTGGAGAGCATTTTTAGACCCAGACCCACTAGACAGTATCAATTTCCAACCGCAACCAGAACTCAACTATATGGGAGGGGAAGTCTAGAACTCATGGAACAAAGTATTATTTAGTTAGTTACTTATTTATTAGACTTATATCCCATCTTTCTCCCAAAATGGGAATAATTATTTCTTAATGGCAAAAGCTAAGTAAAATAAAGTGCAATCAACTTGATCATGCCTCTGTAAATTAATCTACCCACTTCTTTTTTTAAAAAAGAAAGCAATCACTATACAAGCCAAAGTGAACAATAATTTGCATATTGTTTCCTCCATGAATCCACCTTGGACCAACATTGCACAAAACACAAAATACCAGAATATCTCTGTACGTACTCCCCTATTAACTACTAGTGCCCAGGGAACTGTAGCTAATGCTATTAAAGTAAAAGTAGATCAAAACAAATATGTGTAACTTCTTTATACTGAGTCTAGACTTTGGTCCATCTAGCTCAGGATTTAGGGCCTCAACAGACAGACCAAAATAAAGCTGCTTCGGTTCACTTTGGAGGTATGCTGTTTAAATGACACCCGCATCTTAAGAGGCCAGAAGCCACACCAACTCCTTATAATGTATTGAACTGCACTGCTCCCTACTTGCTTTATACCACCTCAGATAAAGGGAGAAATGCCGTAGTAAGATATAGGGGACTTTGAATGACACAATGAGCTTAAAACCTTTGCCCACGTCTCTTTCCCTGCAGAACTGAAAAACAGAGCTTGAATTCCAAGAAAAAAGGGCATGCCTGACTGCCACTACAAGCTGAGGATTTTTAAATTGAGTTCACAGCAAGATGAATGTATCTTACATGAGCATATCCATATGTAAAAGATAACTTCCCCTTTGTGTGTAATCACTTGGGTATTCTGTACAACTACAGAATCCCTGCTGATTCTTTCCACTGCATGCAAAGTACAGCAGGTCAGGAACTAGGAACAAGGCCTATTTGATCCTGACTGTAAGGCGTTTCCCCCCAAAAGATACACATCTACCTCACTGCTTGACTTTGGGGCAAAACCTAAAGCTTTGCTTTTGAAGAAAGCCTCTTGGTGAATGTAATAATGTTGGCAAATGGTATATGTTTGTTTTTGGTTTCATTCTTTCATTGTATGACTTTTCTGTATATAGGTTTTAGCTGACTGACTGCAAATTCAATATCGCAAGCTGCTTTACAAGTTATTAGCATAAATAAGAAAAATAAATCTTTAAATTTACTATAAAATGTATTTTTTGGCTTGCTTTGTCAAAAGATCTTTAACAAACAAGTGTTAGTTCAGTCTGCACATCTACCTACCTATATGGTTATCATTTGATGCATGTACATATCTGATTCACTCTGTTATTTCCAAAATTGTTAGGATCATATACATTCAAATTTCAGTTAACAAAGCTGCTAACAAAGCAGCTCCTTTTTACAAAGGGGTTTTCTGCCTGCCTAGCCCCCTTTTCCTCCTCATCTTCTGTCTACCTGGAGTGTTTTTGGAAGCATCAGCACTGGAAAGATGGCGAAAGAGAAGTAGAAAAACACAGACTACCATGTCAGGTTGCAAGAGCATGCCTGCAATGTAATAAAGCTTCAGGTGGAAAGAATGGAATTCTGCTCTAGGAAATCCAGCTGTAGCTGTGTGTTCCAGCTTACAACAAGCAAGGTAAACAGCAGCTGCCTCAAAAATCCATTACTGAGGAACAACAATACAGAAAGAAAAGAGAAGCACAAATAAGTCTGCCTCACTAGTTCCCCAGCATGTTAACCAAGTACAGATCTGTAAGATAGGATACCAAAATGGAAAGCGAGGAACAGCAGAGCCCAGTGAAAGAAAAAGTCATCCCTGGATACATTTTGGAAGAAGTCTTCAAGTGGTATTTAAAAGTATCAAAAACTTTTTGTCTACTTTTGCAATTAGTTTTGAACAAAACGTTTTGTGAAACATTATGCAGAGAGATCTTGTAGAACTTTTAAAACTAACTAAAAGAAAGAAAACTGGCAGCATGAGGTTTTGTAGACTTCAGGAGGATGCCAATTCTCTGGGAAGGATGTTTCCAGAGACCGGGAGCAGTCACTGAAAAGTCCGTCTCTCATGCTCCCACCAGATATACCTGTATGGGTGGTGGGACAGAGAAAAGAGCCTCCCCAGAAGATCTCAAAGCACAGGCTGGTTCATGACAATATAATCCTTCAAAAAATCTGGATATGAGCCACATACGGCCTTATATATCAAAACCAGCACTTTGCAGAGTGCCCAGAGACAGACCAGTAGCCAGTGAAGCTGTTGCAACAAGGGAGTTTTATATTCTTTGTGACTAGCCCTGGTTAGCAATCTGGCTGTAGCTCTTTAGAACAATTGAAGTTTCCAAGCACTCTTAAAAGCAGACCCATATACAGTAGTGACATCCGACTAGGAAGTACAGTGGTACCTCGGGATACGAAATACCCAGGTTACGAAATTTTCGGGATACGAAAAAATCCCATAGGGAATTATTGTTTCGGGTTACGAATGTTTTTTCGGGTTACGAAAAAACTTTTGGTGCTTTTTTCGGCTTTTTCGCACGGAATCGCGGCTTTTTCCCATTAGCGCCTATGGCAATTCGGCTTACGAAGGCTTTTCGGGTTACGAAAGCGGCCGCGTTACGAATTAATTTCGTAACCCGAGGCACCACTGTAACTAAACTGTGTGTTACCGTGGCCAGATCTGCTATCTCAAGGAACAGGTGCACTTGGTGCACAAATGTTAACTGTAAAAATGCACCCCTAGCCATAATAAGCAATTGTTAATATTAGCTGATTCAACTGAAGAATTAAGTAAAGAATTAATGTAGGTTTATTAGTCTTAATTAGTTCCAGGAGACACAGAAACAGTATTGAATGGGTAGAACCTAATTAATATTAGTCTTCTTTAATTTCTCCAAAAGAAGACGGGCTTTACACAGAGACAGGAAGCAGTTGTTGAATTAATTAGTTCTAAAGAAAGACAAATGATTCATACATCAAACAAGCTTGTTTGTTCCTTACTAAGTAGATTTTTTTCTGAAAATAGTTTTACTAAATTGCTAATCCTCACCCCCCTTTTTTAAAAAAGAATTGGTCAATTGTCATTGTACAGGTAGGAGGAAAGTGCCCAAAAACCCAAAATGTTAGGTAATGTTATATGATTAATTCTAATTGCAAATACAGTCAGAGATTATACTTTAAGGCATCTTGCCCTTTTCTTTGCAACATGTTAAAATGGAATTTGTTTTTCATGGTCCGAAACACACTACAGAAATAATCCACTTTGAGACTACTGTACTTTAACTGCCCTGGCTCAGTGCTAGGGAATTCTGGGAACTGTAGTTTTGTGAGACATTTACCCTCCTGTCGGAGAGCTTTGCTGCCACAATAAACCACAGTTCTCAGGATTCCCTAGCTGAGCCAGGGTAGTTAAAGCAGTCCCAAACTGGATTATTTCTATAGTGTGTTTTGGACCATTGTTGTGAAGCAACCAACTCCCAGCTGCTCCATCTAAGCAAGCCAGTACTAAAGTTTTAGGGACACAGTGTTGCAGCTGTAGTTCCAGCAATGCTGCTAACTTAATTCTTCTTGTACCCTTCTAATAATACCGGTTCATCTGGCTATATTATTATTATGCATGATGGAGCCAGGTACTCCTGTCTTGTCAGGTGTTTGATCCCGAGCTCAGAAATGCTACTTTTAAAATTTGTAACTCATTAGTTATTAATTTCTGCAAGTGATGCACTACTAATGACAATGAAAGTATTATTGTCAACTTTTTAAAAATCAAAACCTCAACAAAAATGCCCAAAAATCCTCCCACAAAGAAACATTTTCTTATGCAGAACTAACATTTTCTTTTGGGGGCTCAATTTTTTAAAAAAAGAAATCAGATTGCTCCTCATTATTCAAAAAAGTAATGAAAAATTGCATTCATTTTAAAATTTTATTTCGATACTCTACCACACCCAAATTATTTTCTATATAGAGTAGTAGTCAAATGAGTATATGACAAGATGTTTCCAAAACCTGCTGACTGGCGCTATATGGACCTGGTGATTTATAGTATTTATTAAAGAACAGAAGATCCTTTTTGTAAAGGGCTCTTCTGCCATTCAGTGATGAATTCACTTCATTTAGAGAATAATAAAACTGGAACAGACTCGTCATGAACAAGCATTAGTCCACAAGAAATAGTTAAATGAAGACTGTGTGTTGGTGATGGTATAAGTAATCGTTGAGGAAATTCATAAAGTTGATTTGGGAGTCCTGTACAATTCCAGAATATACCCTTGAGAAAGTATACTGTTTTCCAGACCTCTGCAAAATCCAGAGACTACCTCCTAGCCTGACAAGAAACAGATCCTTTGCAATGTTTAGCATTTCTTCCTTTAAATAATAAATGTGGTTAAAGGAAGTTTGCTTTGTTTCAATTAAAATTAATTAGCAGGCATTAATTTGCAGACTTGCAAATACAAAGGAACTGATGCTTTCCGTGTCAAATCAAGGATTAGGACAAAGGCCTAATATACTCACCCAATAGTCTCAGTGACAAATCTGTCACAATAAGGATTAAGAACTGAGATCCATTAAAAAGACAATACAACAATCCCCAAGTATAAAATAATGCAAGCAATTCAGTTCTCTTGTTTCTTTTCTTTCTTTTTTTGAGTGAGTAGAGAGAAGTTGCAAGAATACAAAAAAAGAGAAATGTTTATAACCCTCTCTCTCTCTCTCTCTCTCTCTCTCTCTCTTCCCTTCATCCTTAAAAGATTAAATAACTCAGAAATAACTCAATAATCTCCACAACACCTGGTTTCACTGGCCTAAATACAAGGTAATGTTGGCCCCATACAGACAGGCCAAAATAAAGCTGCTTTGGGTCACTTTGGAGGTATGCTGTTTCAATGCTGCATGTGTCCTAAGAGGCTGGAAGCCATACCAAAGCCACAATCCAGTGCTAAGGACAGGAGCAAAGCTTTGGCGCAGCTTCCGGACTCTTAGGGCACATGCATCATTTAAACAGCATACCTCCAAAGTGTCCCGAAGCAGCTTTATTTTGGCCTGTCTGTATGGGGCCGTTGTTTTAGGAAATTGTGCTTGTAATGTATGATTCATTTTTTTCCAGTTGTGTAAAGGGTAGTACACTTGTTGTGGTGGCCCCTAGGCCTGCTCCTACTTGTGCAACCAACTGTACGATTGACAATTGCATTGGGTTTTCCCCTTCTGCACAGTTAGAGGTAACATGGAATTACGCTGTTGGATACTGGCCAGTATAAATATTTTGGATTGGATCCAGATAATAATACTTAGAATAAACTCAATGAAAACAATGGGGCTTGTTTTTAAAAATTAGAGTCCTGTAATAGTGTGCATTCCACCTTGTTGAGAACTGCAGTGTGCAATAAGCGTCTAGCATTCATGTTTGGGTTCCTGATCTCATGATGCCCACAGTGGTCAGACACTGTGAGATCAGTGCCTTCCTGCGTCACAGGAGGAGTCCCATGGAGTTGGGAAATCTCATGAAAGTACTCCTCCTTGTGATATTTGTTACAAGCATATGCAAATCTGAGGTATGTAGTCTGGCCAGTTTTTCACCCTACCCTACTCTTCACATCATACTGGGCTGCATGAGTATCTATTGCTCCAAGAAGAGATTTTTGTTTGTGTGACTGAAGCACATTTTTCACCTTCCCTGGGATTATACATAATCTAGTGTGTTCCTGCTTTATTATGCAGTTATCTGCATGTACCTGATCTTCAGTCATGTTGCATACAATCCAAGGGTTTTGTGTTAGTCAACTTGGCTCAAGTGTAGATGTCCTCTTTGTTTGCACAGGTGGTTTCTGCTCCTTCAGTGGCTGTTCATCACAACTGATAGTAATTAAGCTAAGGGAAGTGAGCCCAACAGCCAAAGAGGACAGAAAATTGGCACTCAAGATAGAAGAGGTAAGCCTAGATGGGCCACCTTCCAGATAGGGGAAACTATCAAGGAAGGTACCATCATAATCTGCCCCCTCCTCTTTATTACAATCAGACATTTTACAGCTCAGGCTCAAATATGAGGACAGGCAGGCCCAACATGATTTAAGCATAAGCAAAAGGTGCTAGACCAAACTTTATAGTTGTTGAGAGCTGCAGTTGTAAACAATGTTGTGGCCTATTTTATTCCAGTCTGGGCACTCGGCTCTTTCTTGACACAGTAGGTTGAATGAAATAAAACTGATTGAAATGTTCCTCTCACATACATCTACAGGGGAATGTAATTTAAAAAGACCAAGAGCAAGTAGTTGATAAAAAGGAGTTAAATCGTATTTCATATTAGACCTAAAAAGGAGAAGCCCAGAGTCCCATAATTTTGTAATGTTTCCTCATCATCAGATAAATACAAAGACCTCATTTGCTCTAAACCTCTTTATTTTCGCACAATTTCTTATTTTAATTAACACTATTTATCTGAAAAGATTTATAAACCAGGTTTAAGGGTGAATCAGCAAAAGATGGCACAGAACATTAAAATTACAATTACTCCACAAAAAATGTTTAAAACTCACTAAAGACTATTTCCTTTTATGCACATTATATAGGAGTAGCAGAGAAATTTTGATTACTTAAATATATTAATACATAACCCATGGGTCATTGCCATTATATAAAATTTAGTGGAAAACAAATATAAGATTTGGTCTTCATTTGCCTGCCCAATTTAAAGCACCACACTACTAAGGACTCTCAGCAATGTATATTAATTAGAAGACTGATGAACCTTTTTTATGTTACATTATAGGCTATGGTCATAATTTGTAAAATATTTATAGAAGTTCTTCTAATTTAAATCATTATGGTGTGCTGTTGGACTGCTTCTTCATACTCCACTGAATCTCTATCCAGAGGGAACTGAAATATTAAAAATAAAAATACAAAATACTTGTCATTCCTCAGACGCTGCTGGAAAGCATTTATTTTCCAGGTACTCATTTTTAAAGCTAATACAATATTTTTCTTGTCTCTGACTGGAAGTATGGTTGGCTTCATCTATCCACAATGCATTCATATTAAAGTGTAATGAACCAATATGAAATCCAGCTGTGAACAATCTTAATTTTAAAAAAAATGGGTTTTTTTTGCTTTTGCTTTTACTCTTCATTGGTTACATTGTGCAGCAACTGCAGTAATTATAGGTACAGCAAGGCCATACAAAATGAAGGTGTGGGTGTGTGTTAAAAATGCATGTTAAAGACACATCAAGGGCTATTTCTCTAGTCATCGTCATTCAGGCCAATGATCTTCAGATGTCAATCAGGCAATTGCTAGTAACATAGAAGGTGGCAAAAGACTTTAGAGAATTGCCAAGCTGGGTACTCCTTTTAGTGCATGAACATCATGATTTGGAAATCCTGAAGATGGGTTCAGGGTATCACCCCCTCCCCTCCAATATCCAGATTCATCACTATCTTCCTGCACAACTTCTACTGTCTTCTCTAGGTTTTATGCACATTCTTCCCCTGGCTCTGGAAATAGTTTAGATTGACACATGCTTTGCATAGCTGTCCATAAACAGCACATTTTTCTTTCCTTTTTACATGTTATTACCCACAATACCAGCATTGTATCTTGGTTGTCATTCTACTAGTCTGCGTGTTCTTTTTCTGGTGATGGATAGCATGTACCTAAACCTCGTGTGACAGCTATGGCTTACACTGATGCTTGCTGGAGAAGTGTTGGTGCACCCAGGCTTCTTGGCCTACTATCACTGCTTTAGGCTGCTCCAAGCAGCAGATCGGAACAGGCCTGGGATGATATTTTAGCATTTTTCTATTCCACTTTTCCAGTAGCATAAATTGTAGTCAAGGTAGCTAACAGAATCCCTGGTAGGAGGGACCCAACAGGAACACTAGAAAATCAGTTAGGATCCTCCTCCTCTCTCCCTCCCTCTCTCTCCTTTGTAACTTTTTTTAAAATAAATGACATCCATTGCTTATATGTGTATCTCTATAAAATAAAGGCATTTCAATCCCTCTTTCATAATTGCAAGAAGAAGGTTTGAAGACTCGTTTCTCTTCACATCATACACTCTAAATATAGTAAGGCTGCAACAAACAAAAAGTAATGGAACTAAGTTATTTCAAATATACAGCATATGCCAAAAAAATACAACCTGTGCCAAAGAATAAAGAAATTTATCTTAATGTTAAACAGGGAAATTGAAAATGATGAAAAGGGAAAGCTACTGGCTAGATAAAATATTTATTTTAGCCATCAAGTGCTCCATTTCAGGCTCCACTGGATAAAGAAGTGGAAATTTACATGAAAAGGTTTTCTCAATTATAATGTATAAACATTTTTAGTCCCTTGAAGGAAAGGTTCATTGTAAAAATTGAGCACAAACCTTTACCAAAAAAAATACAGTAATGTGCTATTTCTTTTGCTTGCAATAATCTTTATATGCAATTTAGATCCAATAAAAATAATGGATGAGATACCTACTTGCCTGAATTGTCCCATTTACGCTTCCATGGTATGCTACAAATTAAGGGGCATCAAAAATAAGGGAAAATAATGTGCAACATGTAAATCTATATAATTTTCTACTTCAGGATGTACTGATGGCCACCAATTAAGTCTGATTTAAAAGGGAGTTACATAAATGCATGGGGAATACACTACCTCCAGATACATAATTTCTCCAAATACCAGCTGCTTCCTGCTGCCCTTATAGTCGATTTGTGGGCATACTATCTTTATTTATTTATTTGCCCCCATGTTCTCTATTTATTAATTTATTAAACCAGTGCTGCTCAAAGTGGTGGTCCATGGACTAGGAGCAGTCCATCAGCCACTGGTTGCTAGCTCCTAGCAAGCTTCTAGGAAAGAACAAAAGCCAGGACTACACATCCTTAGTTTAGACCAGTGCATTTTGGGCTATCTTGGCCACCCCCCACCCCCAATTTTACCAGCACCGTATTTGCATCCATTGCTTGCTTGCTTTCCTAGAAACTCACTGTGAATCAACAGATATTTGCTTCCAGACTAATACCAATAAAGCCATGGGCCACCAGTCTGAATAGCACTCATTTAGACTGTACTGATTTTGTTCTCCTAAATTTTCACATCTCCATGATAGGAAATTCAGCAATTAATGTATCTAGATTTAAGCAAAATGAATAAGCTGCTGCTTCCACTCTCTATGCTATCCCCAGCAAAAATATTTGTTAGTTTGAGAGAAGGTGACTCCCAACTTGAAGTGTACTCAGAAATAGTGGAAGGGTGCCTTTCTTATTTCTTTCTGGTAGCTTGTATGCATCTGGCTGGTCATTGTGGACAACAAAATGGCAAACCAGAAATGCTGCAAGTTTCACCTATGAGCTATATATTGTCCTTGAGGCCTAATTTTGCAAACCCTAAAGTCCTGGTGAACCCTAAAGCTCCCATGCTTTTAAAAATTAAAATGTTGGAATGATTTTTGGCCAAAACAACCTCAAATGATCTGCAAATGTAGCAGTTTACTTCCCCCATCCTTCAGAGCTCCCTCAACCCAATACATGCAGAATGGCTGAAAATGGTGGTAGGAGTGATTCAACATTACTTCTGAGGTAGCTGTAATGCCACAATGCAGTTGGGAGTTCAAAAGTTGCTCCCCTCCACAGTTGCTCATCGTTGGACTCAACTAGCCAGGCTGTTATTGTATCTTCTTTTGCTTTTTCTCATGGAAGAGAGGTTTTCAAATTCCCATTCCATCAACCAACATAGAAACACAATATAGCAATACTATGAGACCTAGCTCTACTTTCAAATGCTACATCATGCTACCTTATATGCTGGAACTCCATACTACAATGGGAAACAACAGGAAGAAGATAGATTAGATAGATAGATAGATAGATAGATAGATAGATAGATAGATAGATAAGCTTGGTCACCTGATCAAATAAAAACAGATCAGCCTTCCTTTTGGCAAACTGCTTGAAAGCAAAGTGGTAGAACTGCATCCTGCAAAGTTCTTGAACTGCCTTTCCTCCCACAACCAAAGTGAAATGTTTGATCTGCCAGCTGAGAAAATCAGGAAAAGCCTAGGAAAATATTATGCAGACCTGAGGTGTTGGCGAAAGAATGAAGCACAAATGGGATGCAGGAGTAACTTACTGCATAAATTCTGCTTTCCTTTCCTGGGCTGGCTTTCACATTCCTCCCTGACTCAGTAATTCAGGAGCTGCTTACTCTCAGAATGCTGCACCATGCCACCAAACTAGCTGCTATTCTTAAAGGAATTTGCGGTTTTCCTGCCAGGGAGGGGAGGTACACTTGACAGTCTCCAACAGCCAACAAGCCAAGCATTGCACTGCAGCACATGCAATTAGAAAAGGTTGCTTTTGGAAGAATTTTTGGCTTAAGGAGGGCACATCACTCTCGTCCAAGAGTTGTCTGATGTCGTCTGTGGCTACATTTTCCTCATCACTGCATCACAGCATATACTGAATATAGAGCTTAAGCTAATGACTTCAAAATCATATATCAGATCTTTTGTTTTCTAATAGAAATACTGATTAAACAGCTAATGGTCTCATTCACACCAACATAGGATTTTAAAGAGTACTGCGGGTAAAATTTACAATTCCAGGAATGTAGTCTATTTAAGAGTTGGGGGGGGGGGGAATGAAATGCATAGAAACAAATTCCCAACTTCAGGATTCTCAGGTGATCCAAGGGAAAATTGGATTCTGAATCGCAGAATAAACAATGCATTCAAATATATGAAATAATTACAAGAGGATTTTCTTTATGCATGCCTGCACATGACTCCAAATCTTATGCTTATTTCAAATTACCAATATTAATTCAAGGTTGTTTTAATACAAGTTGAAGTTAAGGTTATCAGATGCAGTGGTGTCACTACCTATGGTGACACGTGATGCAGAGGGCTGCCAGTGAAGGGGCTGCCCTGCCCCTCCGGCTCACTAACTGGCCTGCCCTCCCATCCCTAGTTCCCCAATCACCCGCCACTAGGCCAGAGCCTGGAAGGATTGCTCGGTAGTAGCAGACTGCCTTGCCTCGCTTCGTCAGCCACTGTGTCACCCTGGCCAGGCAAGTGAGGCAGCAAGAGGGGACAGAAGAGGTGCATTCACCCCTCCTGCTTCTCCGTTACCAGGCTTCTTCCCCCCTGGGGAGAAAGCTCAATGGAGCAGCCAGAAAGGACAAGCTTTCTCCCCTCCTGCCACAAAGAGGGAGGAGGGCCCAACCAGGGGCAGTTCCCCCAAGGTGGCACCTGGTGCTATCCACGCACCGACCCCCCCCCCCCGGTGATGCCACTAATCAGATGTAATGCTCCTTAGAAATCATCACCAAGATTTTATATGCATTAAAAATAACAAATAATATTTACAGTACCATTCAAAATACATAAATATATGAAATAT
The DNA here is from genome assembly GCF_019175285.1 of Sceloporus undulatus. NCBI lineage: Eukaryota > Metazoa > Chordata > Lepidosauria > Squamata > Phrynosomatidae > Sceloporus > Sceloporus undulatus. The sequence continues at coordinate 125,214,847 of NC_056524.1, read as the reverse complement.
ATTTGTCAGTGTTAACTGCCCTCGAGTTGACCTCAGCCCATGACCACCCTGTGGATTAGACATTTCCAAGCCCCCCTATCCATCACTGCTCTGCTTAGGTCTTGTAGATTCAGGTCTGTGGCCTCCCCAATTGATTCTAGAAATCTGATGTGCCTGCCTCTCTTACACAAAGATCTTGTTACAAAGTATTTAGATATAATATGATTGGTCCACTTGTCTTACATTTCATCCATTTTTCTAAAAGAATATACAGTGGAGCCTTGTTATACGCTGGGGTTTGGTTCCTAGATCCTCCGTGGATAACAAAATCCAAGGATACTCAAGTCCCATTCAATATAATGACATAGCAAAATGGTGTCCCTTATAAAAAATTGAAAATCAAGGTTTGATATTTGAAATTTATACTTGTTTGGAACATTTTCAAACCGTGGATGCTTGAATCCGTGTATAAGAAATCTGTGTATAAGAAGGGCCGACTGTTATTATTTTCTCCCTCCTCCCATTTTTCCTTTTTTGGGGCAAAGGGGAAACAAAGTCTTTAAAAAATGAAAAATAAAATCTTGGGCAGGGAGGTTTCTGAATTTTTCCAAGCCGTCACATGTCTAAAGATATCTGCAGCAATTCTGATTGGATCAGGTTGAAATTGGACACAATTTCTGCTATCATGAAGTAGATTGTGAACACTAAATTATGAGATCAAAAGGTTTTGGCAACTTGCCTTAACTAAAGCAGCAACACTGTACGCATTTAATAGTAATTCCATTTATAAATATATATTCCTTAGTTATCTCTCTTAAGTTTAAATACATAAATTGTATACTTTAATACCAATATCTTCATTCATTCATCTTGATTTTCTCTTTATGTACAATTGGTTTGCCTTTTTATCAACAGTTTGACTGAAATAATGCCAGAAAGAAGTAATGCAAAGCCAAACCAATTATGTCAAAATCAAGTTGAAACCATTTTACCTTTCCCCTATCAGCTTTTGAGTATGATTAATCAAATCATAGCCCTGGATGAGTAGAACAGTAATTGCAAAAGAGCAAATTACCACATCTCACTATACTTGAAACATGATATTTAATATGAATCTAAATATTTTATTATGGCTTATGCCTAACTCACTTTAATACCGTTAATTATGTCAGTTCAACTCACTTAAAAGGTATGACTTGATTTTATGGAATCTGCTCCAGAAATATTTGAAGGGCTTAATCATTTCAGGAGCTTTATTTCACAAACCAAGCGAGATTCATGCCTCTTTTGATTATGCAGCAACCCATCTATAAGATTTCCATACCGAGATATTCTATGCATGGAGATACTGTAATTTTTAATTTCCATGCCCCAACTATTTCTTTCTTAATGTTCCGATTAAGATCCTATGTTTTCTCTTAGTATGCTACTTCACCTCCTTTTAAAATATACTCGACTCATTAAAAATAATTTTATACCCTGTCTTTGAAACAGAATGTTGTCCGAGGAAGTTCACAACAAAAAGGAACATTCATCAAAATATAATGCTCAAGTCCCATTAAGTATAATGGCACAGCAAAGTGATGTCCCTTATATAAAATGGAAAATCAAGCTTTGCTATTTGCAATTTATACTTTTTTGGAATATTTTCAAGCCGTGGATGCTTGAATCCATGGATAAAAAATCCGTGGATAAGAAGGGCTGACTGTACATGCAGCATTATGCTGAGGGTTAAACCAAGGCTTATTCAACACCTCAACTGAAATCAAAGGAAAGTTAATCATGACAAACTTATTTCCACTGATTTCAATACATGATTCTAAACTGTTATTTTATCATCATCAAATCCCACCTTTCTCCCAATTTGGGGCTCAAGGCAACTTGGTACAGTTAAAACAAATATAACTAAAAATTAACAGCATACTCGTTAAAAATGTAAACTATTAAAATTTAAAACTTATTAAAATAAAAACCATGAAGAAGAAAACAGAAAGGAGGAAAAAGAAAGAAAGCAGCAAACAGAAAATCCAGGACATTACTGCTGCCAGGAAATCAGAAGGATATTAAGAATGGGAAGGCCATCTATGAAAGAACTAGAACAGATCCTAAAATGCAAAGATGTACAACTGAGCATAAAAGTCAGAAACACACAAGCCATTGTATTCCCTATTACCATGTATGTATGTGAGAGCTGGACAGTTAAGAAAGAAGACAGGAACAAAATCAGTTCATTTGAGATGTGGTACTGGAGAAAAGTGCTGAGGATCCCATGGATAGCCAAATGCGTCCTAGAGCAGATCAAGTTAGAAATGTCCCTGGAAGCCTAAATGACAAAACATAGGCTGTCATATTTTGGACATATCATGAGAATCATAGAAACACAGAATCATAGAGTTGGAAGAGACCACAAGGGCCAGTCTAACCCCCCTGCCATGCAGGAAATCATAATCAAAGCATTCCCCAACAGATGGCCATCCAACCTGTTTAAAGACCTTGAAAGACAGTCCACCACACTTCTCCATGGGAGTCTGTTCCAGTGACTCATTAGAAAAAAAACAATAATAGTGGAAGGAAACAGAGAGGAAGGCTGCATGCTAGATGGGTGGAGTCTGTTAAGGAGATCACAGGTATGAATGTGCAGGAACTAAGCAGAGTAGTGGAGGATAGGGCACCTTGGAGATGTCTCATCCACAAGGTTGCCATGAGTCAAGATAGACGAGGGGAGTTAACAGCAAAACAACAAATGCAAAGCTCATTCCCTCTGAGCAATCAGTCTTCCAAGGCCTTGTTGTTGAGTGTCTTCAGGTTATTTCTGACATAAGGAGACCCTAAGGTCGCAGAGTTTCCTTGGCAAGATTTGTTCAGTTAGGAGTTTTGCCCCCTCCCTAGGAAAAATCCAAAGTAAGCTTTGTGAAGGACAGCAGTGTTAACAGGACTGGAACAATGTTAGTTAATGCTTTGGTGGAAACATTTGTGTTACCAACTGTATTAATAATACGTACATCCTCTCTCAAGGACACTAAAATTGTTTCTTGGGGGAGTAGCTGAAGTTTTAAAGTTGAAAAGGTTGCCGCAATTTACAGTTACATTAAATGCAAGTTCATCTTCAGTGACAACATCTAAATCTAAGGCAGACTTCCCAACACATTTGGAAATCTGTTACTGAACTGAAGAATGACCATGATAAAAGCACTCTGTCCCTAGTGCTTAATGAGGAGAACTGAATGATTCTGATGAAAATGGTGCAATGAGAGATGGAAATCTTTTAAACTGTACTTAGGCCTCTTTCAAAGGATAAAGAGGAAAATCTTCCCCCAAAGCACTCAGCAACCATAAATCTCATTTCAGTCTTCTAAAAAGAGATATGCTTGTAATGTAGTTCAAAACTGTTTTCAAAAATTTCCTATTCAAAATGATTAGGAACCTATGGTAAAGCTGCTAAAAAGCATTATCTGATCATCAGTCACTAACTTACAATCCAGAACTTGATTTTTGTCCTTCTTGTATCATGTTAAGATTTAGAATTTATCCAATCATGTTTTATGTCTCAAAAGCACTCTCATTCCCTAGTTCTAATACAAAGATCAGACCATTAAGCCACTGTAATTACTGAACTGTGAGCCAGAATAATTAATGGATTCAATATTTCTGTAATTCCACTGTACCTATCTAAATAGGAAGCTGCCCACTTCCTTCCAGCATGGCTCACTAGGACAGGGCTACATTTTGCTTATCTACATGATTCTCTCTCCATTAGGAGAGGTGTTAGATCCTTCCTAATTCTTTCAGAAAGTGGACAATTTGATATTCTAAATGGTAAACTTTTTTCAATGTAAAAACATTGCACTGCTAACTTTTAGGGGAAAAAATCTTTTAACTAATTAGTCAGTTTTCCCACAACACTGAATAATATACCCATTGGTACGCAGACAAAAGTGTTTGTAACAGCGGAAAATCTGTCGTGAAACACAATCATTGTGTCATGAAATACAATAAAGTGGTAAAAGGAGGGAACAAGTCTTTATCCAAAATGCTATAAACATATTTAGGGGTAGCCATGTTGGCCATGCAGCAAAATGCAACAAAATCCAAAATCTACAAAAGAGCAATACCTTTACTGGCCAGTCAAAATGCAGAAAATATATTGTGCAAGCTTTCAAAGCATCACTAGCTTCTTTATCAGACAACAATGTTAAAAATCATACAGAAGAAATATGATTATGCTGGTGGATAATCAATGCAAGTAGGGACCACTCCCCTTCTTGGCCCTTTGGGGAAGAGGGACAAAGAGCAAGTTATTCAAAGGAGGATTTTCTTCTGTTGCTAATCAAGTTGAAATTTGAATACTGTATTTTCTGGCGTATAAGACTACTTTTTAACCCAGGAAAATCTTCTCAAAAGTCTGTGGTCGTCTTATATGCCGGGTGTCATCTTATAGGGCAGGTGCTGAAACTACCGAGCCGGACTGGAGAATCTGCAGTCGCCGCATATGTTGGGGGGAGCTCAAAAACGGCCACATCCCCACCATATGTGACGACTGTATGAAAGCAGCTACCGCTCTGATAGTCTTGGAGACAGGGAGGGCTGGGCTGGCAGGGAGAACTGACCAATCCAAGCAGGCTTTGTATACAACAAGGTTTCCTGCTAAGTACCTGCATGTCATAAGCATTTGAATTAAAATTACCATACTGAAATCAAATCTGATGTTTTTTTAATTTTTATTTGGTGTGCGTTGGAAGAGGGGTAGTCTTATACGGTGAGTATATCCCAAACTCTATATTTTAACTGGAAAAGTCGGGGGTCGCCTTATACGCCCAGTCGTCTTATACGCCGGAAAATACGGTACTTGTCTTTTGTCCTCTATCCCCAGTACAGCAAATATAGCCATAGCCAAAATGCTGTGAGTAAGTTGAGCTGAAGAATCTGCTCTATTCTACAGGGATAAGAGGGACACAAAACATTAACCTAAAACCACCCAGAATATCATTCTTTCCCTCCTCCACACTATTCCTGGTGGCAAGCTTTGAGGTCACAGTGAGGTGCCAGGCACCTCACAAGCACACAATATATTTATTTCAACATTATTGTACATGAGAAAGGTAATTGGTGGCTGACAGCGATCTGTCCATGGGAAAGGCAGTGGAGGCAGGAGCTGACAGTGAGCCACAGCGACATCCACAGTGTAGACAATTGCTGTAGATAAAACAGGTGTGGGGCAGTTCCAGTGCAGAAAACATTGAGATACCATTTTCCCTAAGTGCAGACTTTCCTTATAGGAAGGAACCTGACTGAGCTGCTGGGCAGGGGAAAAAACTGTCTTTGAAGATTTTCCCCAGACCAGTCTGCCATTTCCATAAAGGCAACAATTATGTTGGTGTTTTTAGCGTTCTCAGTAGTGTTCAACACTGGTCCTGGTATCCTTCCAGAAAGGGGGGGGGTGTTTGAGAATCGGAGGCACTGTGTTGCAGTGTGTCCAGCCTTACCTCTCAGGCAAGATCTGGATGATGGTGCTTCGGGATAGTTGCTTCCTCAAAAGTTTGTTATATGGTATACTACAATGTGCCATTCTATCTCCAATGCTATTCAATATCTACATAAAACTGCTGGGAGGTATCATCCAGAGACATGGACTGGGGTGCTACCAGTACACTGATGACACCCCAATATATTGCTCCATACCTTCAAAAACAGGCTCAGCTAAGAATAGTGTTTCTCCTCTGAATGAATGCTTGGAGGAGATAATGGGCTGAATGGAGAAAAACAAATTGAAACTGAATCCAGACAAGGCAGAGGTACTTATTATTAAGAGTCCTAACCTGGAGTTGGAGCTGTGTCAACCAATTCTAGATTTGGTTACAACCCCCCTGAAAGACTGTGTTGGCATCTTAGGACTATTCTAGGATCCATCTCTCCAAATGTCAGCCCAAATAGATGTGATGGTCAGGAGTGCTTATTAACACTTTCTGGTGATATGCCAGCTGTACCCCTTCTTAGAACTGGAAAACCTAACGATGGTAGTGCATGCACTGGTAACCTCAAGGTTGGATTTTGCAATGGTCTCTACATTGGTCTACCTTTGTACCAAGAAACTTCAGCTAATTAAAAACAGCAGCCAGATTGATCAGTGGTACATCTAGGAGTGAACACATCACACCAATATTAAAATCACTCCACTGTACTTTCCTATTAAAAATAGCTTCAATGACTACTGTTTGTTTCCAGGCACAATTAAAAGTGCTGGTTATGATCTGTAACCCCTCTATGGCTTGGAACCAAATTATCTGAAAGGCCCTATCTCCCACTTTGAGCATGCGTTGAGTATTAAGATCCTTGGGGAAGGGCTTCCTCTTGGCCCCACCACCATCACAGGCACGAGTTGGTGGACACACAAGGAAGAGCCTTCTTGGTGACAGTTCCCAGACAGGAATTTCCTCCCACTGGAAGCTAGGTTGGTACCATTCTATGCTTTCTTTCCACTAGTAGGTGGGAACTTTTCTGTTTATTCTGTTTTTTTACCATTAACTGTCTGGTGTAGGAGATGTTTTAATTGCTATGTGTTGCATTTTTATCACTTAACTGCCTTTCAAAACTATTTCAAGTTAATTTTAATATTTTCGTTTAATTTTTTAACTTTTCTATAATTCACTGTTTTAATTATATTCTGTTTTAACTCATATCATGTCATGGGAAATTAAATAAATATGTCCATTCATTTCTGTTCCGTTATATGTACACATTAATCTGCAAGTGCTTTAATGTGTACAAAAATGTGCATTTAAACAATACAGGTGTACTTCATTTAATTAAGTAGATATGTACCTGGACGTTACTACTTAGAAATTTTGATACCAAAGCCAGAAATAATATTGAGAGACTAGGGATTGGTTCCTACACCACAAAAAAGAACAGTTCAGCAGTAAACTGTTTATTCAAAACTAACAATACGCACATATGACATTAAACAACCAGGTTAGAAATCTGGCCTAAGTATACAAAGACATTTGAAGGCTTCTAGAGACTACTTGAAGGTTTCTTCCTGAACACACCCAAGGATCCCCCCCTTTTTTTTTCCACCAGCCTCTTATGATTTCCATTTTTGTAGCAAAATTTATAACACTGCTTGTTTAATATTCAGGAGAGGGGTAGTTGCTGTAAAAAGGAGCTTCTTCATCAGTGGCTTTGTTAGCTAAGGTATGACTTGCAGAAATTTACTATTTTAAGATATATTTCTTCAAAATACGCTATTTAAAACAATTTTCTCCAAAGTGATACATTTTGAATGTACTTTAATCTTTTTTCCCTCTTCGAGCTGAGAAGAGTACAGTACCTGAACATTAGCTATAGCTCCACTTTGCATATTAGTCTGACAGTTATCAATCAAGTCATTTTGTATCAAATCCCCCAAGCAACACAAGGTTAAGCCTCCTTTGCCTGCAGTGGGAATCAAGATAAAGCCCTTTTTAATTAAGAAAGAAACAGCACCAGTCATAAGCAACTATTTAAACATGATACTCTACATCTGTTGTCTCTACTTTGGTCCCTCAGTCCCTCTGAATTAATTGTAATTAATTGTGAAGAAAATATGCATACAATTCCACTGCTGATTGTGGCCAAACTATATGAAACTGCCTGAGATAATATGACCCAATGCTTCCTGATTGTCAATCACTAAACTTTTACTGAAAGGACGAAAAAAAATCCAGTTTGCATGGCTAATATTATATAAATTACACAAATATATTGCCTAATTAACTATTATGACCCTGTGTAATGGTCAGAGTGTCACACTAAGGTCCTGTGTAGGTGAGCCAAATAAAAACCACGAGGAAGACATTTTCCATCGCCGCCCCGGCCCTTTGGAACACGCTGCCCACAGAGCTCCGCTCGGCCAACCTCCCTGGCCCAATTGAAGGGATTTAAAAACCTTCCTATTCCACCGCTGCATTCCCCGATTAAAATCCTAATAGGCTCCCTTCCTCTTCATGGGCAAGAAGCTGGCTAACGGGGTTTTTATTCTGTTTTTTTATATTTATGTTTAATTTTTGATGTAGATTTTGTGTATTGTACTGTTTTTATCGTGTTGTTAACCGCCCTGATCTTTGGAAGGGCGGTATAAAAATAAAAATTAATTAATTAATAATTAATTAACAAAAAGTCCTCTCCCTTCATCCTCTTGGTGGGGAGTGACCCACAGCTCAAACCTGTTTCTGATGCAAGCAAACCTGATGATGTCCAGACTGTTCAGCACCAAAACCAAGGTATATGCACCTCCCTCCCACCCCACCCCACCCAGGATGGATTTTTAAGTCACTGTTTGCTCCAGATCTTCACAGAAGATCCAGAACCCTCCATAGTGACACTGAGCAGCTGTTTAAAATACATGCCACTGTGTTGCCCAGTGAAGCAGCAGCGGAAATAAGTAACATGCTCTGAGGTCAGAACAAGATGCCTAGCCATGTGATTAAGGCAGGGTACCTTGTTCCAATTTCAGGAGCAAGCAAACAGCCACACTGGGCAGGGCTGTGGGATAAGTGTACAAACAGCCATCTGGTGGCACAAAAAAGGGTTCCAGGTAATGGAGGGAGTTTGGGGCAGCTTCAGGGCCAGGATCTCCTGGGCTGCCTTCAGGGTATTCTTGCCCATGAAGATACCACTTAAGACTGAGGAAAGCCAGTTTCAAACCCTTATTCAGCCATGAAGCTCATTTGAATCAGTCACCAACTCTCAGACTAATCTTTCTTATAGAGATGCTATGAGAATAAAATTATGAGATGAGGAAAGAAAGAAGAATAACCGTGGGCACTGCTTTGAGCTACTCAGAGGAAAGATGAGATATAAGTGCAATAAATAAATCATGCAAATCAATTTTTCTTTATTGATCTTGGGCTAATACATTCACAGTATTGTATATATCACAGGGAGAAGCGTCTCATTCTAATTGTGAGGAAATCTGAAAGAGGGAGTATGTAGAAAGAAAGCATCCAAAGGGATTAAGGAATAATAGTATAGTGAACTCTGAAATTCATGATGTTAAAAAACCAGGACACTGAAAGACTCAGAGAAACAGTACTTTTGCATTTTGCATTTTAAAAAAAAATAACACTTGCAAAAATTGATTCTCAAACATTAACTGGACACGGGAAGTTCCAAGCAAGATTCCAGAATTAATTATTTATTATTTAGTAGATGATTTTCCAACAAATCATATTATCATAGCCTGCTATATATTATTTCCAATGTTACTATTGGGCAGCTGCTGAGTATTAGGGGGGGATACTGGCCCAAAAGGTCCTTGGAGGCCCCTGAAACCCTCAAAATGGATTTTAGCCCATATGCCTCTGAGGGAACAGGAGGCAATTTCATCATAATTTTGGCCCTCTCTGGCCTAGGAGAGGTCTTTTTTCCCCAATGGGAAGTAGCCCAGAAATCTAATTTTGGGTCAGTTCCTGATGGAAAAAATGCTTTGTCAGGGACTTAAAGAGCTTGTGGCATAAAACTGTGACAAAATTATCCTCTACACATCCTAGAAGGCATTTCGGAGCCTAGTTCTACCCCCAAAAGCATTTTTTAAAAGTTTTTTTCAAAAACAAAATTGTGAGGAACCCCTGGAAGCCATACAAATAACTCCAGCCCTAGTATAGGTACTACTTGAGATTTTTGAAACCACTGTAAATATTACAAGATGAGCCAAACTGGAAGATTTTGTTTTCTATTTATTCTATGTTTCTTGTGTATTCAAAACTAATAATTCTCTCATAGTCAAAATCTGTATGCAGCTTAATGACTGGTATATTGCTTGACAGAGTCATGAAAAGAACTGTGAAATGCCAAATAACTTTAGCCTACCTATTAAGTGAGGTGGAAACTGCAATAAGAGAAATAGTGAAAAACAAAATACCAGGAACAGATGATATTTCAATTGAACTGCTGCAATCTACACTGACCGAGTCAACTCTAGTGCTAACCAACATATGTCAACAGATATGGAAAACAATGGCCAACAGATTGGAAGTGATCAATATACATCCCCATCCACAAAAAGGGAGACACAAGAGACTGCAGCAACTGTAGTACCATAACACTGATCTGCCATGAAAGCACAATCATGCTCAAAATTCTCTCAGAGGTTCAAGCAGGATTCAGGAAAGGAAGAGTCACTACGACCACATTGCAAACATAAGATGGCTAATGGATCGCACCAGAAAATTCCAAAACAAAATCAGCATGTGTTTTATAGACTATAGCAAAGCCTTCGAGATTATGAAAGGCTGTGAAATGCACTTAAAAACATGGGAGTGCCAACACCTCTGATAGTCCTGATGAGGAATCTGTACTCAGGACAAGAGGCTACTGTCAGTACAAAACATGGAGAAACAAAATGGTTCCCAATTGGCAAAGGGGTCAGACAAGGCTGTATCTTTTCAACCTATCTGTTTAACTTGTATGCAGAACATATTATAAGAAAAGCAGGCTTGGGCACAGAAGGAGGGGGAGTGAAAATAAAAGGAAGGAATATTAACAATCTGAGATATGCAGATAACACCAGAATACTAGCAGAAAACCTCACAGACCTGGAACACCTACTAAGGAAGATCAACGAAGAAAGTGCAAAGGCTGGCTTAATGCTGGACGTAAAGAAAACAAAAATAATGATCACCGAGGACCTTCATAGGTTCAACCTAGACTATGAAGAAATAAAAATAGTAAAATAATTCCCATACCTGGGATCAAACGCTAATAGAAATAGGGACTGCAGTCAAGAAATCAGAAGAAGATGAAGAATGGGGAGGGTAACTGTGAAAGAACTAAAAAAGATTATATAATGCAAAGATATACAACTGAGCACAAAAGTTAGAATCATACAAGACACTGTATTTCCTATTACCACATAATGGATGTGAGAGCTGGACAGTTGAGAAAGAAGATTCAAAGAAAATCCATTCATTTGAGATGTAGTGCTGGAGAAGAGTGCTGAGGATCCCATGGACAGCCAAAAGGAGAAACAAATTGGTCCTAGAGCAGATCAAACCAGAAAGCTCTCTAGAAGCCAAGATGACCATACTGAGGCTGTCATACTTTGGACAAATCATGAGAAGGAAGGTCTCACTGGAAAAGACAATAATGCTAGGAAAGGTGGAGGGAAGTAGGAAAAGAGGAAGGCCACGAGCCAGATGGATGGATTCTATTAAGGAGGTCATGGGTATGGGGTTGCAGGGATTAAGCAGAGCAGTGGAGGACAGAGGGTCTTGGAGATGTCTCATCCATAGGGTTGCCATGATCGACTCCAGGGTAGTTAACAACAACAAATTAGGATACAACTGCAGTCCAGATAGAATCAAAGAAGCAAGGCTGTTGATAAGGTGACTTGGAGGTCTCTCATTCATAGGGTCGCCATAAGTACAAGTTGAGAGGAGTTAACATCAAGAAATCAGGATACAAAGAGTTAATATTGTGTTGGCCATAAAAACCACATATTAATGTAGTTTGAGTTAACCTGACTGATAAGTTCGATAAATTGACTGCAGCTTTGGGCTAAATCCATTTTGCATTTTTATCAGTTCTGTTCCTGTATCACACTGTCTACTTTCATTTCTTAATATACTATATAGCATCTAATTCACTCTGATCATTTGCAAGTAATTTTCTCTGCCTTAACATTTTAGGTTATCAGCGATGCTCCCTCCAGAACCTATGAACCTTTGTTCTCTAAGAGAAAAGGAGTTTAATGGGTTTTTAAAAAATATTTCTGGCTAGCACAGTATGACTCTTTATCACACTATCAATATTTCTGCACATTAAAGAGCCTGGACACAAATAACAAACCACAGAACTCAAGTTATCATCAAATCCTTTAGGTTTTGATGTTAATGCAAGGTAATGAGTGGAAGTTCTCCCACTCTTCACTGTAACTCTTAGGACTACTTCAGGCAGCAGGATCAGGTCTAGAATCTCCACAAAGGTTGGTTCTTGTTGAATTAGATCTGCCGAGGGATTGGCTATGCATGAATTAATTGTACTACCATTCATGAACTTGCTTCTACCCTAAATTAAGAGAACCAAGCACATTTTAACAGGTAAAAGTAAAAGCCATCAACTAATTTCAAGTGTATTAATAGTCAAATGTGCCTTCTAGCTCACACAGACAAAGACAACAACAATTTAGGATTAGCTTCAGTGTAAGATTTTCTATCTGTTGTAAAGTTTTGACATGATCTTTATGAAGGACAATACGAAGCAATATGCTGCATCAAACTATAAAATCCATGTTGATTTGACAGGGAGACCTACAAACAGGATATCACTTTCTTGCCAAGCTCAATGTAAAACCCTGTGAAATCCAGTTTATTTTAGAATATGTTATTCTCTATTTGCATTATACAGTGAGTCCCTTTTATCTGCTGGGGTTTGGTTCTAGGATCCCTCGTGGATAAGAAAATCCGTGGATGCTCAAGTTCCATTAAATATAAAGGCATAACAAAACGGTGTCCTCTATAAAATGTCAAAATCAAGGTTTGCTATTTGGAATTTATACTTTCTTTGAATATTTTCAAGCCGGGGATGCTTGAATCAGTAGATAAAAAGGGCCAACTGTACTACATCGATCTTTGAAAAGTGTTTGTACGAACAATTTTTTTAAAAAAGACATCCTTGTAATCATCCTTCAAATTCCAGAAGTTTTTTTTTATAACAAGTCATTCGAAGAAAGGAAAGAAAATACATATTCAGCACAATTCTTTTTAAAATCCTTATCCATCAACCGAAATACAGACTTTACTGAAATACATCCACATACATTCTGATAATTTTACATCATGGTAATCAATAGCATTCTATTTCACTATAAAAAAAAAACCAATTAGTGTCTCCCCCCACCCCCAAAGTTTAATATTTTGGAAGAAAAAGAATAAAGTCAAAACAGTAAATCATTTGAGTCTGTGTTTGTGTATTTAGAAGCCTACTGAAAATATTTAAACAGCAAAAACTCTCTATATAGTGTTATGAATAAAGTATAACATCTGATTAATATTTTATTGCACAAACTATAGCATCTGATTAACACTGCACAGATTATATTTAACTGAAACAGCTACCCAAAGACTGAAGATTTTTTGTTTGCTTGTTCACTATAGATGATATGGCTTCATAAGTTTAAAGATGCTGCATTTTCATCCTGCTTGTTCTCCTACCCTCTCAATTGCACAGGACTTTTGCTTGAAGCAAAATGCAGTGTTGAAAGTATACAGCTATATTCTGAGCATTGCTGTTTGCTGCTGTTGGGCCCAAATTCCCCAAATAATTATTACAGGAGGCCAATGCCATCCTGGCATATAAACAGAACATGCCCAAGATAACACCCCAAGCTTCAAGAGTAATGACAAAGGTGGAAAAGATAGTCTAGTCAGGCATGAAATTGATTTTAACACAACAAATATCTGTTGACTCCAATAGGCTAAGCAAATAATTCTGAAGTAGAGAGGTGATAATAAACACAAAATCATTAACTGCTCCTACTAAATCAAATGTGGGGGAAAGAAACCCGTTGTCACATTGACCCTGAAACCTGTTTAATAACTGATTAAAGTAATTACTCCAAATTTGACACAGCTTTTAATCATGGGTTCTTTAGCTCTACAAAAGAGCCTTCTATTTATTTTTTGTTCTTAGATGACGTTTCTTAAACATCAAGAGCATAATCTACTTGCACATGAAGTGAGATGCTCATGCATTGGTGACCTCATAAGTCTCAACAGCCTTGTTTCCTTCTCCCTCAGCATGTGATCTGCTTATCTACATATACAGGGCCAGAGGGTAAAATGGATCTCTGCTGTAATAATTTTAGGATCCTGAATGCACAGATATGCTTGCAATAAATGGATTATCTCACGAAGTTGATACCGCTACATGCCAATGGCTTCATCAATCCAAATATAGGGCTGGGGCCCAGGTGAAGAGGAATACCATAGCAAAAACACAGCCCTGGCCTCAATGCTAATGGTTTCAAAGCCCCAAGGACTGTACTGGATTCTAGATTCCTATTACTCCTGTCAGTCACTGTCTTGCTGAAAGAAATGATAAGTTGGTATTCTGAATCAGATTCAACAGGGATGGAATAAGTACATTGGCTTGCAGTGAGAAACTAAAATTCAATGAAATAGGAATTGATGTCACAGTAGAAATAGCTAAAAAGGATCACTGGAGTGGGGCTTTCAAGTGGGGTCACTGTAACTGGTTATACAGAGGCCTGCCAACAGAAGATCAGTTCTGTCTTTGTGGGTCAAGAATGGGGAATGTTGTATTGTGAGATATTGTCATAGGGTTTGGCAAGAAGCTGAGATTGATGAACAGATCTTAGAAACCAAGATAACCTTATATGAGATAAAAACATATCCCAATTCCAATGACTATAATATCTCTATGGCTACGCATGTGGCACCTACTAAAAAGCAAGGGGATCCCTTTTCAGAAGTGGATGATTCCATCTGGGTTTGGATTTCTCCCACTCCCACCCCCTTTGGGTGACACATGGACATGGTCTACCCAAGAACTGAGCCAGAATGGGCACTGAGGGGAAGACCTATGAACAAATGTGTTGGTGTAAATGCAATTATAACATGGGAAAGAATTCAGAATTTCTGTGTCATAATAGGATGCTCCTATGTGAACACTGTTCTCCTGAGCTACCTTTAAAGATATTGAAGATAGATGGGCTTAGTACACTGCAATTCCTGTTCAAACTGTTCTAAGATCAGGCTAGGTCAGTGGTTCTCAAATAGTGGGGCTCCGTAAAGGGGGGCACGAGGCTCCGTAAAGAGGGGCTTGTTTGACCAATTTTATAGACAAATGATACTATTTACAGTCGCGCGGGGGCGCGAAATGTTTTCTTCTTCCTAGGGGGGGCATGACAGAAAATAATTGAGAAGCACTGGGCTAGGTGGACTGAGAACAGTACCAGTTGGAAGAAACATCCCAGGATCTGATCTTGATATAGGATTGATTATTAGTGTTGGAACTGATAAAAGTGTTGGAGCTGATGAACTGTAAATAATTATGGATGAGTTAGAAGATTCCAATCTCTACATATCAGAAGAGCAACATGTTAACAATGTTTTAAAATGATTTGTCAGTGATATAGTTCTCCACTAAGACTCAGTTGTATAAATAAACAAATATCTGCCAAGTATTGGAGAAATTGTGATGCTGTAGGTACTTTCTTTCCCATTTTGTTGTGTTGTCTAAATGTCCAAATATTTTTGCTGGAGGTTTTCAACGAAATGGGGAAAATTACAAATAAAAATACACTTTCACCAACAACGTTTACTCTCCTTGTTCACAGAAGAAAACTAAAAATCTTATTTGAAAAAAAAACCTAATATTATTATTCAAAGATACAGCCATATTAGTCTGTAGAATCAGTATGTAGAGAGATCATGTAGCACCTTTAAGACTAACTGAAAGAAATTGGAAGTGTGAACTATGGCAGACTTCAGTATTACTACCACTACCACTACTAATGCTACTATTTTGGTCTATAAGCTCATATAGCGATTGAGCTAATACAATATAGGCTCACAACTCAAGAAATGAAGTACAATTACTCAGATTGGTTTTCATTTGTTAATAGAAACAGAGACATCTGGTTCTCAGATCAGTTTTTGGAATAGAGTCACTTGAAGTCTAGAAAAATAAATGTATTATATGTTGTTACATATTTGGTTAAGGAATGCTGATAGTCTGTACATTTTATTTTGTCCTGTTGAATTTTGTTAAGTTACATTTCTTTCAATAAAAAAGGCGGAAATGTGCATCTTCCTTCCCCCTCATTCTCTTTTACTTTTGCCCTTCCCTCTTCCTGCTAAGACATTTTTAAGGTCTCCAACCATGAATGTGACAGTGTATGAGGGTCATCCTATGTCTCAGATATTATGGGTGGTATTGAAGGTTAGTTTTGAGGTCACCATGAACCCACACTAATCATTCAACATCTTGGAAGAATCCAGGTAGGGTGGAGAAAGGCGGAGGCAACCTGTGAAGAAGATGAAGGCGGAGTATTATTAAGCTTTATTTATATAGCGCTGTAAATTTACAGTTTACAGTAGAAGAAGACTAAGGTGGAGAACATCAACAGATTACAATACAACATATTTTAAACACATAAATGAGCTAAAACACATATCATTTTAGAAGATTCTATATGACCAAAACAATCAGTCCGTAGTTTATAATTTATAATTTAACATTAATAATTTAAAAACCTTCTGGATAGTCCTGCCAGAAGAGACCTGTCTTCACCGCTGATTTAAACTAACACACTTCAATTTACAAATCTTTTCTAGCAGGTCATTCCACATTTGGGGTGGCTGAAGAAAATGTTCTCTAGGTAACAGCTGACTTGTTTTGGTTCACTGAATTCACTAGGCAACAATATGAGACTTGCGCAAAGACTGAAGGCACTTCAAGTGCTGATCTCAGTCGGTATCTTCATACTGCATTCGACACACTTCTTAAACTCTGTTCCAACTGAAGCTGCTGTAGAGGCAGACAAAAAGGAACTGGCGAGCATCAGTGACAGCCCCTTATATAGGGCTGGAGGAGGTGGGCAGGGACTACTGCCGAAATTTTATATAGAACATTTGTATAACACCAGCTGTGTGAGTCACAAAGACTACGAAGAAGACATAGACGTGTTAGCCTGTACTTTCAGTGTTAGTAGTGGCAAGATAATGCTTGCATGTAAAGAACAACATCCTTCTCCTTTTCTGCTAAATCAACACATCTGACGGTTGCATGGATACTTCCTAATCATGCAAATGTAATTTTGCAATCCTCCACCCTATGCCTACAATGCAACCCTGCAGTATCTTCTCCCCTTTTCTCTTCAGAGTAGGGAATCTGGGTAGCCTTGCTACTGTTAGGTTTTCTAACCTCTAAAATACCTGCTTTCAGTGTGGTGTATATTTCCTTTTTATCTCCCACATGAAAGCATCCATGTGCAGTTATCATGTTACTGTTGGAAAAATTAGCCCACTTTTAAGGGCCTTAGTTTGTTTTTGTTTTTTTAAATAAAAAAAGAAGAAGGTTTGAACAGCAACAAATCCATTATTGCAATGGATTCCTTGGTGAAGCACTTTGGAGTGTTACTAAACAAAGACTACAATTCTATATCCACTTACTTAGGAATGGGGATGGAAAGAAATTTCATCAGACTTGATAGTATTGACAAAAATGGAAGTTTCATATCTCTCAAGATTAGTTGTGAGGAAATGTACATCTTGCCTTGAGCATTCACATGACTTACAGAGAATTTACAGGAAATAAAGTGTGCACAAACAATGTGTGTGTTTTAAAATGTGAACAGTAACCATAACTTTTAACAATATGCAGAAGAATGTTTTAGTTAATGTGAAAAAGGTGTATCAGTTATATAAACTGGATAAAGAAATGTTTAAAATAGGATAAAATTGTTAAAAATTGTGTGACTTTTAGGTGGGAAGAATAGCCTTGCAACCTGATCTCCTAAAAAACAAAACAGGATATGGAAAAAAATACTGGAGATTTTAAGAACTTCAATGAAACTGCCTCTCAGATTTTTTTGACACTCATCCTTACCTCAGACTAAGAGTGACACTGAGATAATGAGAGATGTTTCTGAATAGAAACTATAAGATTATACTGTGAAGTAAGAAGTACAAAGTGAAGTCTACAATGCTTATGCAGCTTGACATGGAAGTCCTACTAAACTTAAGGGAACTAATTTGTGAATAAACATGATCTGAACAAGGGATTAATCTTTTCTATTAATATTCAGAGGTAGCTGTATTAGCAAAGTACAACAACATTCAAAACCCACAAAATAGTGATACCTTTATTCAGATCTGCAAACTGCTATTTTTAATGGGGCATGCCCCCTCATGCATGTGCCCCATTCAATCCTATGGTGTTTGAATATGCATGAGCCTCCATTTTTGCAGGGGGTGGGGGTCTGGAATGGATCCCCTCATGAAAATGGAGGGCCAACTATAATCTCCTTGCTGGGACGTATATGTCCTTGCTCTGTCTGTGTGCTCTTACATACAGTCTTAATGAAGGCCTTTTTGCCTTTTATAACCACTTTGAAAAGGTTTTCTTCTGTTTTTTTTCCTATTTATGTACACCTCTTCTTTGGGAGTTCAGCTGTTTCACCTGTACAGGTTAAAAGTAAAGGGAAAGGGTTTTCCTTGACAAGATTGTCTAATCATGTCTGACAGTAGGAGTGGTGCTCATCTTCATTACTAAGCTAAATGTATAACTAGGCTCTAAAGGCTGAGGATGAAAAATAAAGGCATGACATTTGTTTCAAAATTATTATAAGTCATTACTGTCTGGGCCTCCATTATAACCCTGATGAGATCCACATATCTGCTGTGTAGTGCTACAGCATCAAGTGCCCTTAGTCCATTGGTCTCAATTTATCAGCTAAGGAGAACAGTTAATACAATAGTTTTCACAAAGATTTTGTAGATGAAATTGAAGATAGAAACTCAGGCAATTGCTTCCAGCCTTTTAAAAGTCAACTAAATGCATCTCTTATTAGTTAATTACTAATGGTCTGTGCCTAAACACTTCCAATTTTTGCACAAAGTAAAAAGGACATTTCAATCTCCAAAGTCTAGACAACATTATCTTTGACATTTTATACAAGAGTCAGCTGCATGGATGAACGTACAATAACATCAACGTTTGATAATAATGTCATTTTAACAGTGCACAAAATAAGCAACTTCACTGAAAGTATGCATAAAAGCTTTAATGGTTAAATTTAAATATAGATGTTATTTTTTTAAAGGGCACAATCATTAAGCAATAGCAGATCAGATATCTCCCAAAGGCAAATCCTAAATAAGGAAAATCAACCTTCTTAAGTCACTCAAGATGAATTAGGCACACTCCATTTTTAAGTTCTTTAGTCACACATGGATAGTGTCAACTACAAGATACATCAAAATGTGCTAGGATGTTAATGAGAAAAGACAAGTTCTTTTCTAAGAAAGTAATAAAACAGCTGAAATTAAACTGCTTACTAGGTTAGGTTTGAGGGTGCTGGAACAATTAATGGCAAGCTCTGAGCCCTGGAATGAATTGTCATTCCTAAAATGTTTTTCTTCCTTACTCTGGTGATACTTGAGATAAAGGCTTACCATGCTCTTTCAGTATTACTTCTGCAGCATCTCTCTCCTCTCCCAAAAGAAAACATCAGCCTTGAGAAGGTGAGAGAATGCAGCACAAAACTGCAATCATAGGGGCTGAACAGACCGCCCCCAAGGGGCGGCTTGCAGCTACCTCTTTCATCACTGTATCGGGGCTGTGACAACTACATGTTGCGGCTCCGATCTGGCATTTCCGTGGCTCATTTTTGTGCCATAGAAAGGGTGCCCTAGCCGCAGTGGTGGCAGCTTTTTGCCGCTTCTTCGGCGCAGCGCATGTAAGTGCTGCACCAAAGATGTAGTGTGACGCTGCCCACCGTCTGGTCTGGCAGGCCTGGTCTGGCAAGCCCAGCATGTGGACGGCATGCCCCCACTCCGCCACAAGGCCAGCTCTTTTTGCAGGTCTGTTGAGGATCTAAATGCTTTATATTTCCCATTCACTTAAATGGACCATCTACAGCTACACCTACACACTCTGCTGTGAGGTTCAGAGTGTGAAGTTTGGAGCAGCTTGTGGAGAAAGTCCTAAGGAATCAGTTGCTGTATGAACTTTTGTGTGAGACCAACAGTTATCATGTAAGCCTCAGTCCCACAGTGAACAACATGCAGCATCTGAGCTCTCACTTTGTAGTGGAAATGAGAACACAGTACTTAAAGCCATGTGTGTGTGGGAGTGGACATAGCACCAGGCTTTCCCCTGATTCTGGTTATTGTTGTTTGTCCCCTTTCCATAAGCTATGCACAAATTTTATGTAGAACAAATCCACAATTACAGGTTTTTTTCTATGCAGAAAACAACAATATTTCCATGTTTAAGTATTATTTTCCATGTACAAAATGTCTTCCTGAACAGAAAATGCTATTTTCTGCACAAAATAAACATTTGTGAATTTCGTACAGAGTAAATTCCAAACTGAGAATTCGTCTATCCAGGATTCTCAACACTCATCAGGGTTTCTCAACACTCAAAAAACAAGTTTTTCAACCATTTTGCAATTATTTTCTAAATCTCTTCTATTATTGGTACACAAAGCCCTGGTACTAAAAGCATCACCATGGCAGAACTCAACAAATTTAGCACTTGTAATTGAGGCTTAGTTTTCTTCGAGTCATCACCAGGCACCAAAGAAAAGCATTCATTACTGCGCTTGTTAGGTTTGGAAACAGCCAGACAAACTGATCTGCCCAGTGGATGCAACTGAACAAAAATAGCCAGTTTTGTACTATTCAGGATTGACTTTTGCTATATAGAAGGTCATGATCAATAAGAAAACCAAATGCAAAGTAGCAGCTTTCCATCTCAAGGCTCTGGCACCAGTGCTTGGTCAATGAAATCCATAGGGAAGCACAGGTGTCAGTTTTGTACAGGAAGTTGAAAAGCACTTTGGGTGTTATCGGGGGTTTTTACTATAGTATCAGCTGCTTGGAGAGCTAATTCCCAAATAAATGCTCTTACACAAGTGGAATGATTATAGCAAGCTGGTCAAGTAAGACTCTGGAAATGCAGGTAAGTACTGACTAAATGCTTCTCTAAGAGAAGTGAAACAGAAACAGGATGCGAAGCTGTGAGAAGGTGGGCAAGTTGGTCCTTCCATATGTTCAAGGTGAGCGAGCCATAGCCCTCCAAATGTTGTCAGACTACAACTACTAGCGTATCTCATTACTGGCCACACTGGGTATTAAAGCCCACTCCTGAGTTAGAACATATCCAAATTTGAACCCCCAAGGCCATAGGCCCAGAAGCCAAAAGAGATTCAAGAGATGAAGGGGAGCGGGTGTAATCAAGATCAAGAAAAATTATTCAGCCCAACCCTTTTCAACAAAACAAAGATATGTGGAGGCCAGCTTATCCCAAATTATCCTTCTAATTTTTCCACTAATAGTAAGATTAAAAAGTTAATTACAGTTGTGAATGCTACAGTAATCCTACCATTTTTCATGGGAAACTACCAAGCGGGAACCATTTTTTTAAAAAAAGAAAACAATTGCAACCTATAACAAAATTTAAGAATGCACTATACACTGCAGAGCATGCACATTAGGATCTATGCTTGGAAATGAATGATTCCTGAGAGGATGGATGGGGCAGGCAGACATGGATTTCTTTGTCATTCCCCTTCCATTGATTATCAAGAGTAACATAGTTATACAGACTGACTGACCATATACTAAGTGAAAACTGCATACAACAGTAGAAGCAGCCACAGCTTCTAAACAATACAAACTAAGAGGTTGTTCATATATTGTTGTTGTTGTTTTAGTGCAACTATGTGAATAATCTCACTCACACATTCCAGACTTGTTGTTCACACTATGGAACCGCATCTATGAGCATCTCTGTGGGTGTGGTTGCTCACACATGTCAGTACTTAAATAGAGATGCAAATGTATTCAAAGCACATTCAAGGCCTGCAGAGTTTTATCCCAATTTATTCCAGGTCTATTCACATCAGTTATTCACACAGCTGAGAATCCAAATCTTTTTTAAAAACTCAGAAAAAACCCCAACATTGATTATTCTGGGCTTAGTGGGGGTTTTGGCACCCCACCCCAAACTTAACTGCATGCATTCAAAATGCATGTGAACAACAAGATTCAACCCAGATTCTACCTGGGTTATTTGCACCATCTGAATAACACCTATCTTGCATTTAGGTAGTCATACAAAGATAGGTAGTTAAATTTAATACTTTAAAAATTGCTACCAATTAAACAGAACTATGAGAGCCAGTGTGGTATAATGGTCTGAGTACTGAATTATGACTCTAGAGACCAGTGTTCAGCTCCCAGTTCAGCCATGAAACCCACTGGGTAACCTTGGCCATGTCATATACTCTCAGCCTCAGGAAAAGGCAATGGCAAACCCCCTTCTGAATGACTCTTGCCAACAAACTCCCATGATAAGTTTGCCTTAGGATCACCATAAATTGAAACAGCATGAAGGCACACAACAACAGCAGCAAACAGAACTCTCCTATAACTGGAATCTGCACTACTTATTCATCCCTTAATTTACTACTACAGGTTGAGTATCCCTTATCTGATAGTCTGAAATCTGAAATATTCCAAAACCCAAATCTATTTTCATGAGTGGCAGAAATAGTGCCATCTTTGCTTTCTGATGGGTCAATGTATATAAAATTTGTTTCATGATTTTTTTTATTAAAAATAGTGTATAAAATTACCTTCAGGCTATGTTTATAAGATATGTATGAAGTATAAATGAATACTGCGTTTAAACTTGGGCCCCATCTCCAAGATATCACATACAGATACAGATATGCCAGAATCCAAAATCCAAAACCCTTCTGGTCCCAAACATTTTGGCTAAAGGAGCCTCGAACCTATATTCTAATAGCCTATTAGTGCTCCCATAAAAAAATAACACTACAGCAAAGCATTCATTGCTAACAAATCTTGCTGCTGGCAAGAAATATCCTTGCATTTAGCTTTTCAAGCAAAGTGGAGAAGGCAGTTCATTAAGATACTGCAGATCTATGTGTTAGTTTTCCAAAGTGTTTATTGAGTATTCCAAAATGAAAACCATCATTAAGCAAAGAATTTTGAACAGAGAATTACAGCATCTATTAAGCATAGTTACACAATAGCCCCCATTTTTAGGGATAAGATCTTTTTTCCAGGAAATTATTCAGTTAGCCTTAAAGTTTCCATATTTAGAAATGTTTTCACACTAGCCCAATTTAATATCCTACCCTCTGCATTTTTGGAGAAGAGAATATGTAGTGCTCTCTATCAGGAATAACGGTGCCGCTAGAGTAGAGAAGTTTAAACCATAAAACAGGAAAGCAGTCGGATAATCATCTGCTGAGGAAAAGGAATATGGTGATGAAGTCAATGTTTCAGGGAATTCAATGAATGTGGTCATTCTTATTACAAGTATTGTAATAAGAATTAAAACCTCAAGTCTTTGTGTTGCTGTGCTATTTCAAATAAATCTAATGTAGATTCCTTTTGTGCATTCTGCAGCTGATGAAACACCATCACAGCTTAAGTGCAATTATTAGCAGCTGATCTTGAATACCAAATAATCTATGAAAGAAAAGTGCTCCAGCTTATGAGAAGGATGCCTTTTCCAATACACAAAACATACTGTATATAAATAAACCAGATTTCCTTAAAGAAATTGTGTTGTGTCCAAGATTAATTTCCTGAAACCTATCATCTTGTCTCACAGGCCTTCTTCAGACCAGCCATTAAGGCTGGCCTGGGGGTGGAGTTGGAGCATTGCTTCCAGATGGCATGTGCCCTGACTCTGCCCCCTCGGTGCCATGATACTGTGTGCCGCTGCACACGGCATCATAGTGCTCCTCCAGTGCTCCGTCCATACGACGCAGAGCCAAAGGAATACCACACAGCCGCAGCAACACAGCTCCTTTTCACGCCCTCGAAAGGCCAGATCAGGACCACAGTGTGAGGTTGCCACGGCCCCAATCCAGCACGAAAAGGGGCAGCCCCTTAACTGACCTATTTTTATCAGGTATGCTTCCACACTGTACTGAGATCAATGTCATCTGTCACTCTAATCATTATACTAGAAGTAGAAAATATATAAGCAACACAAAAGGGTATACCAGGGTATTCTGTTTATTCTACACTATCTACATCAAAAATATCACTAGTCATTCAATAAAACATACCTACCTTTCCAGGGCGGGTTACAGACCGCCGAAAAGCGGCAGCCTGCACCCGCCCCTTTCCCAGCCGGATTGGGGCCTCAGTGGTCAGAGCAGCAGCCACTGAGGCCCCGATCCGCCGCTTTCCAGGCTGTAGGAAAGTGGCAAAAGGCCGTTTCCCCGCAGCCTGGAAAGGGGTATCCTTGGGGCTTCAAGCCCCAAGGACACCTCAAGGTGGCAAGGAGGAGGAGAATGGGGCCGCTTGGCCCCTTTCTCCTCTGCGTCGCTGGGCGGAGCTGTCTGAAGGCTGCGCCCAGCAATGCAAACGGCAAAAGGAGCTCCGTTTTCAGGGGAATGCGTACACTCAGCTCTCCCGAGCCCTAAAATTGGCCCAAGCCATGCTTTGCACCAGTCTGTACCAGGCCTAAGATATATAAAACTCCATCTAGAGTAGGGATGGGGAACACACGGCCTCATGATGTTACTGGACTGCAAATCCCATTATTCCTCACCAATGGCAATTATTCACACTGGTTCCCATCATCCCTTATCATTGTCTATGCTGGCTACTGTTCATGGGAGCAGATATTCTTCATCTCCAATGTAGATCTATGTCAGTCAGTACTGAAACATTAACACTAATACAACAAAATGTGATTGCCAGATCATGGCTTAAAAGTAATGCTAACTACATGCCCTATTCGGATGAGACAGTAAGCCAAGGATACATAAGAACCCTGGCTTATTGGTTATGAGTTATTTATTTATTTATTTATATCCCACCTTTCTCCCCGGAGGGACTCAAGGCAGCTCACAGACAGAAACCTTTAAAATTATTATAAAATTTGAACAATTAACATCTATATATAAAATTGCATAAAATATATACAATAAAATATACGTTATAAAATAAAATAAAATTTAGTTAAGTTAAAAACAGACTAAATGCTCAGTATCATACTGCTCCTGATTAGAGAGGAAGAGTCTAAACAAACACAAGTTTAGTGTGTCACCTGGAAAGAGTTACAGATTCCTTTCTGTTTTGTTAGGAGAAAAATACTAGCGATGGACTCACCCTGCATTTGGATTATAATCACAGTGTGCACCAACATATTGCTTATAACCAATTCTTGTACTCAGCCTACCATATTTGCCGAATCAGCCCACTCTATTTAGTATGATGTTCTTACTTAAAATACCAGTTCATATTGTTTGCTGTAAACAAAACTATAGCTATGCCAGAATCGAAGCCAAGACCATCTTCCCCTTGTAAAAATGAATGCAACTCCCAAATTATGAAATGGTAGCATTTCAACATTTTCCTTTGGTGTATCTTTCCTGATTAAGGTTAAGTGTTATTCTATTTCCAACTGCTGTTTTCCAGAGGAATTATTAATATCTTAAGGGGGGGAGAATTGACATTGTCCTTTCCTAAGGAAACAAAAGGGGAATGTTTAATGCCATGTCAGTGATTGAGCTGCTGTAATTTCTAGGGATGTCAACCAGTTAAAGAACATGTGGTTGATTAATTGCTTGCATTTTAATGGATTAAATTTGAATAGATTTGCATACTACCAAAACCTTTATGAGGCATTGAAGACAGTGTAAAATAACCTTTGTTTATTAAATTGTAACATCCCACTAATGATTAGAAGAAACAGCCATCATTAGTATTTTATTTTTTATTTCCTGATACTGTAGTATACACCAAATCAGCATCAACATTTATGGTTTTGCTTGCCGTAACATTTGGTTGCAAAGTTTAACATTTGCAACTTATTAATGAAAGCATGCAACCAGATCTTCCCATACAAGCATATATCAACTAACAAGGGCCCAATACAGACGACCAAAAGCACCATCATGGGGCCAATTTTAGGGCTCCAGAGGGCTAGGCATCCATACGCGCCCAGCCCTTCAAGCGGAGCCTGTGCGCCATCTTACCGGCACCCCGCCCACACGGGGTGCATGATGACACACGGGCATCCGCATGCCCAAACAGCATTCACCAGAAGTGGCAACGTTAGGCTGTGCAAGTGCCATTATTTCTTCTTTTTAAGGTACGCATCAGTGCTGCGCAGTGTGGTTGGTGCGGCACCGACGAGGTTTAAAATATTCCGAACTGATTGGAGAAATTGTGCTAAGAACAGAACAGAATCTTTATGACAGTCATAGACCAGCACAGATAAAAAGGAAATACGGAATAAAAGATAGGTAAAAACACAGGTAAAGAATAGTATTTAAAAAATCCTTTCAGATTTCACAGCTCTAGACAAGATTGGTACTGGTCTACTGCAGAGGCCATTGTCTGGTGAATTTTAACTGCAGCTACACAGACTCTGGTAACATTATGTGTTGTATCAGGCTGATGTCTCAAAGCAACAGAAAAGTGTAAAATTGACTGTGTCCATGGTATTTATGCAATAGAGGTGAAGTAAGAGAGATGGCTGTCCCTATAGTATGTGCACTGGAGTAATACATACACTGATCTATGGTGGATTGGCCTTTCCTAAAGACAGCTTTGTTCTTCTGTATGTTTTCTTGTTCCAGCCAGATTTGGAGTTTCCACTGTAAGTATCTCACATAAAGTTTGCTGATTGTATTGAAGAGGCTAATTGGTCTGTAGTTATCAGGACCATTCTTCCTTCTTTCTTGATTTAGATCCTGAGCTTCCTTCCTTGAAGTATGCTTAAATTCTCCATTTTGAATGTGGTTGGCAGGTTTACTGCCAAGATTCTTATGTCTTCTATCTGCAGGGTTATGTCTGTTATTTTTCCTGTGATGAGGTCATGGACTACCTCATCCTTAAAGACTTTGATAGTTTTGATGTAATGTGCTTGCCAAAGGAATTTATTCTTTTGTGTTAGTCTGTTAGGAACAGATGCCTGTTTAAAAGTCAGAAATATGTGCTTGGTTGCTCTGGTGTGGGTAAGTACTGATAGTCTTTTAGGTCAGTTGTTCTACTGTGGAAGTTTAATATCTGTACTTTTTTTTCATGTTTCTACCTTTGGTACCAACATTTCTGTTAAAGTAGTAAACTTCAGGAACGCATCCACTTTGCTAGCTGAAGTATACTTGCATTTCAAATTATTTTATTTTAAAAGATTCCAGTCTGATTGGAGAAACTGAGGTAAGAAGACTGTTTCTACCATCTTTTTTTCATATCTAAATCTCCTTTTCCCTCTCAAAACATCTACAGTATTACTACCATAGAAGCTAATAGCAGGGAGTTGGGGAAAGGTACAAGGGGGAAAATACAGATTCAGTACCCCATTATTTGTGAATTATCACACAGCTGTTCTTGATCAAAATCACGGTGGGTCTTATCATAGTTGTCTCACATACTATGCAGATTTCTCTTTGGTTTTTATCTGATAGAAAGCTGTTGGAAAGATCTCCAAATAAAATGTGGATGTGTCATCTCTAGAGAGGTGAAACTGGAGAAAGAAGAACAAAAGTTGACATGTATGTTGCTCAACTAAGCTCATGCAGTGAATGTGTAAAGGTGATCTCTGGCAATGATCCCAAGAATATGATATGCCCCCAAAAAAGGACTGGCAGGCTTCACATAAAGAGAAAAACACTCTGTGGTACATACACATCTCAGACTACCTTTATTTTTGGTTCTATTTGTATTCAGGTCATGAATCCCATACGTCTCCATAAAGAAGCATTTTCTTTACATGAATCTCAGAGAATAAGTACAATGCTACATGGGATGGTAGTTCATCAGCATGCTTTTCAGCAGCTAGTACTGTATATGAATGCCTCAGTAGTAGTCCTGAACAGCAACACTATCTGTCCTAGTTGCAGAAGCTGCAATATCTGGCCTTTTTCTGTACATGCAGAAGTTTCTTAACAAAATGCTAACAATTTCTCAAAATGTAAAAATATTTAGTTTTATTTCACAATCCTAACCAGATGTGAAGACACTAGTAGACATTGAATACAGTGCAGAGATTTCAGCATACGAAACCAAATCTGCCCAAGCCAATCTTTTTCTGCTCCAGTGAGAAATGATAGTTGAGTCTGTACATTTCTAAAATGCATCAGAGTGCAAAACAAGATCACCACTGTACCTGATTCTCCTGAGGATAATGATAACTTCAGCAAGAATTAAATCTGTTGAAAACGCTTTAGGTAATGAGGGAAAGATGCCCATCCAACAGCAAAAAAGCAAAAATAGCATAAAACCTCTACATTGTGAAGTTCAACTTCTATAACATGACACTGCAGTCAATATCTTAGATTCACCCTTGCTCTTATTACAACTATCTTGGCACTCAGAAATTTACCCATATCTTTCATGTCATATAGAAGGGCTAATACCGTATTGTATTTTGAGTCTTTGTGTATGCATACAGACTCCTTTCATTTCAGTAAGATACAGATGACTTTCATCTGTGGAACAAAGAAAAAACTTGTTTCCTTAGTACCTTCAGTTTTAGCAAGGTGTAGATATACCCCAAGGAGATAGATTCTGCAGCACTACTGCCACCCTCTGGCACATTAATAGAGCAAATTGATCAAAGGGAAAAGCATGTATTCCTTGGTTATTTCTTGATTTCTTTTTCCAGAGGCAAATTTACTATATAACATCTTTTTTTATTATTTGTAAATGTCACAGCATTTTTCTAATTCACTTTGGCGCAATTTTATTTTTACACTAATAAATTATGCCATATCAGGGACCAGAAAAACTTTCTGCACCCTCCAAATCAATTATTTTGTTAATGCTTTAAGAAGGTTGTTAAGAGAAAAGGAAGCACACTACAATCATATGTGGTCATTTGTGTTGCAACACTATTGATTCAGTGTACATCATACTGTCTGATCTTTTCATCACATAAAAAAAGAGGACAAGCCACAGAAAACTCAAAGTGACTGTTCACTATAAGCAGGCTTGAAGAGCACATGGTGGTGGATAGCACAGCTCATGATGAGGAATGCTGCAGTCTGTGGTCAAACATCTGAAGTGCTGTATGATTCCCACCACCACTGTAAACCAAGGGGCTGTATAGTCAGCCCCTAACGGGTGGTGAGATGATGCCCCTTTCCTAGCTGGATCGAGACTGTAACAACTGCACGCTGCAGCCCCAATCTGCTTTTCCATGGCACCAAAAAGAGCAGCAAAAAGTGGCTCCTTTTTGTGCTGCGGAAAGGGCACAATAGCCACTGCAGCTTTTCGGTACTTTGGCACCACGTGTGTACATACTGTGCCAAGGGAATACTGTAACGTCTCCTGCCATGCGGTGGGGCGCACAGCATCATGCCATGCAGTGTGTGGTCACCACACACCCACTCTGCCCCAATGCCAGAGTTTGTCAGTCTGTACAGCCTCATTTAAACCACAGTTGTTGTTGTTGTTGTTGTTATGTATCTTAAAGTTGTTTCTAACCTATGGCAACCATAAGGTGAATCTCTTAGGGAATATTCTTGGCAAGATTTATTCAGAGGTGGTTTGCCATTGCTGAGAGAGTGTGACTTGCCCAAGGTCACCCAGTGGGTTTCCACAGGGTAACAGGGATTCCAACCCTGGTCTTCAAAGTCATAGACAAACCACTACACTATGCTTACTCTACTTAATTTCTGGTGTTATGGCTTTTAGGGATTTGCTTCTAAAGTTATAGAAGGGGCATAAGAATGAAATAGCTAACCTTAACTAAACAAAAATCAATTTTAATCATACCAAGATGACTTTGTCCTGTATTCAATAGTGGATTATCTGACAGGCTCAATTTCCCAGGCATAATAAATTATGGAGCTTGGCATCTTCAAAAGAGATGTCCCTTCAAAGTTATCAAAGATCAACAAATCTAGATATTGCTGATACAATACAGTTGCCTATACAGTACTCTACATTAAAAATTAAAATTATGTATCCAGACACTCCAAATTATGCTTAAAAAGCAAGTTCTGACAAATATAAAAATTACAGACGTTGAGCAAATATACAAACTTTTCTTACTCAGTTCAAGTATAGTATAAGTCAATTTATTCTGACTTTAAAATCATACTAACTGTTAATACTGTAGCACTATCCTACTGACTGACAACTTTATTGCTGTCTTAGAACTACTATTCTAATATTTCAAGATTGTGCCCCAATATTTTTAACTATATGATTTTGTACCTCCAGAGCAGGGGTAGGCAACCTGTGGCCCACAGGCCGGATGCGGCCCGGCAAGGCCTTGGGACCGGCCCCTGCCCGGTCCTGCTGCCGATTGCCTCCAGAGCCTTTGGCCTCTCACGTGAGGGCATGGGGCCTTTGGCCTATCAGGAGGAGGGGGGCAAGGGGGGGCAAGCGACAGGCAAGGGGGGCAATTGTCTATAGAAGCCTCCAAAACATGCATTTATATTAACATTTTTTTAAAAAATCAGCAAATTTTTTTGCATGTCCTCCATTTATTTTAAAAAAAAAATGTCATCCATTTGAAAATTTTGTCCTACATTGGTCCCAGTTTATTTATTTATTTAATTTTTTTAAAAAATTTTAATTATTTAATTTTTGGCTTCGGCCCCCCAGTTGTCTGAGGGACTGCAACCCGGCCCCCGGCTCAAAAAGGTTGCCTACCCCTGCTCCAGAGAATGGGAACACACCAACAAATTTGATTATAGATGTATTAACTATTTTTGGCAGTCAGGGCAACTTGCATATATTCTCATAGAAAAACAGAATTCAGGGATACTTGCTTCTCTTCTAAACAGCAACATTTAAAATCACAGAACTGGAGCCATGCAGGTTCTCGAAGTACATACATCGATTGGGAATTGTTTTCTTTCAAAGTACTGTAAACATTTAGGTGACAGCTGGTCAAATCTGCAGTAATTCAGAATCAAGACCTTAACTTCAACTATTTGAGATTAATTATAAAACCACCAAGAAACAACGTGTTGCTTAAGCTTAGAAGGTCAACACAGAAATACACTTCTTTTAAATCTGCATCTCCACAGTGTAAAAAAAATATTACACATCACATTTTCTTGACAGACAGATTTATTTGATGTTGGGGGGGGAGGTTGCTCTATTCTTTTCTCAGTGTGAAGGGCATGTCTGGAATACAGGAAACCAAAAGAAGGAAGTTTTCCTTTATATATACTCTCAGTACTAATATGCTGCATTGGTAAATGACAATAGAAATTGCAAGCTAAGCTAGTTTACTCTTTCTCCAAAAAAGATCAGGGTGACTACTGTACAATTTGTTTTTTATTCGTAAAAAATGAAACTTCAATCTTCACTGTGCATTGTCTAATGAGGCAATGTTTTCTGAAGGACCTTTCTGCCAACAGACCTATTGATTTTAGGGGGGAAATAGAACAGATACTGTAATGAAAGTAACTGATATAATTACTTGGATTTGATCTAAAATAAATTTTACTCTCAAATTAGAAAATAGCTTGGCTAACTTCAAAGTTAAACTACGCAGTCAGAGAATCATAGAATCTAAGTTGGAAGATACTCCAGGGCCAGTCACCGGTCACGCAAGAATAACACAGCTAAAACACTCCCAAAAGATGAACATCCAACAAAGGGTACTTAAATCCTGGACTTAAATCCGGGAAGACAACTTAAATCCTGGAAGCCAAGTTGAGAAGATCTGAGTAAAAAATAAGTGGGATATAAACAACAATAATGTTATTGTGGAATCTATTACATACCTCCAAGCTGTACTAAGGACTTGGATGTTGCCTTCCTGGAACAGATGATCAAACGTTCAAAATGGAGCAAGGGAGTAGTAAATACTACTAGTAGGCAGAGAGTTCAACTATCCTGATATTTGTTGGACATCAAACTCTGCCAAGAACATAAGGCCTAACGAATTCCTCAATTGCCTTGCACACAATGTCATTGTCCAGAAGGTGGATGGGGCAACAAAGGGATCAGCTATTTTAGATCTGATTTTATTCTCCTGGAATGCATTATATAGAGGAAAGGGGAAGTAAAGTGTAGCCAGACATACATTCTAGACTCTAAGAAAGCTGATTTCAGTAAACTTAGCAAAATATTGGCTGTGATCCCATAGTGAGGAACACTAGAAGAGAGCTCATGCTGGATGGGAGCTTTTTTAAAAGTGATATATTGAAGGCATCATTTCAAACAGTTCTAATGAGTAGGAAAAATGAGATGGCTATCCAAAGAACTTTCAAATAAGCTAAAATTTGAAAGAGGCATGTATAAGTAATGGAAAAGGGAGTAGAGAATAACCAATGAGAAATTCAAATGAATAGGAAGCATATCTAGGGAGAAAAGTCAGAAAAGCTAAAATGAAAAAACAAAAAAACAAAAAAATGATGCTCAACGTGGGGAAAACAGAGCAGATGATGTAATAGGGAAAATACAGCATAGAATAGGCAGTACAGAATATCTTGCTACTCTAAATACATTAAAGTAACTGGGCCAAGATAAACTATGTCAAGTTGTATTAAAAGAACTGGCAGGTACTTTGAGAATTCCTGGACAACAGCAGAGTGGAGAAGGGCAAATGTTGTCTGCATCTCCAAAAAGGGGGGAAAAGTAAGGACCCAAACAGTTGCAACACAGTCAGTCTGACATCAACACCAGAAAAGATTCTAGAGCAAATAATTGGAAAGACAGCCTGTAAATACTTAGAAAGGAATGCTGTAATCACTAGCAGCCAACACGGGTTTCTCAAACAAGTCATGGCAAACTAATCTCTCTTCTTTTTTTGGACAGAATTATAAGATTGTTAGATGAGGGGAATGTTGTGGATGTAGTGTATTTCATTAAGGCCTCTGACAAGGTTCCCCATGATAGTCTTTCAAAAAAGCTAGTAACATGCAGGCTAGACAATGCAACTGTTAGGTTGGTTGACTGACCAAGCCTAATGGGTGCTCCTCCTGGAGAGAAGTGACTAGCATGGTGCCACAGGGTTCTGTCCTGGGTTCAGTGCTATTCAACATCTTTATAAATTACTTATCAAATCTGAAGATAACAAATTAGGAGGGGTAGCTAATAGCCCAGAGGACAGAATCGGGATTCAACATTACCTTAACAGATTGGAGAGCTGGGCAAAAACTAACAAAATAAATTTCAACAGAGAGAAATGTGAGGTAAAGTACTACGTTAGGCAGAAAAAATGAAAAGCACAGATATAGAATGGGTGACATCTGGCTTCACAACAATGCATGTAAAGGCATCATGTGATTCTAGGCTGTATCAACAAGAGTACACTGTCTGAGGGAAGTAATAGTACCACTCTATTTTGTTTTGGTCAGAACCCCACCTGGAATATTATGTCCAGTTTGGGCACCACACTTCAAGAAGGATATTCACTAGCTGGAGCCTGCCCAGAGGAAGGCAACCAAAATGGTAAAAGGTCTGGAAACCATGCCCTATGAGAGGTGGCTTAGGGAGCTGGTTATGTTTAGCCTGCTCCCTAAGCCACCTCTCATAGGGCATGGTTTTCAGACCAAGAGAAGGTTAAGAGGTGACATGATAACCATGTTTAAATATTTCAAGATGGAGGAAGCTTGTTTTCTGCTGCTCCAGAAACTAGGGCATAGAGCAATAGATTGAAACTGCAGGAAAAGAGATTCCAACAAGACATTAGGAAAAACTTCCTGATAGTAAAAGATGTTGAACAGCAGAATATGCAGACTCTACTGGGGTAAGACTGGGCTGCGGAGCCCCAGGATCCACTGAAGAAGATTCCACAGAGCTAAGGTCTGGCTGAGCCAACTCTACTGGGGCTGGGAGAGCAGAGCTGGGCAGAACTGGGTCCTGGCACAGCCTCAGGTTCTTTCTGTACCTGAGGAGCCAAGTCCTCTTCGTGGCTGGCCATGACAGTCATTATGTCAGGAGTGCTTTGATTGTGTATTTGAGCATGGCAGGGGTTGGACTGGATGGCCCTTGTAATCTATTCCAACTCTATTCTATGAAAAAGTAATTTCTCACGGATTCGTTTCCATTACTTCAGATGATGAAGCCTTAAATTATCATCAGGCAGAGGAAAGGATTTGGATACAAGAATTCACAAAGTGTTGTTCCAAATCACTAAAGAATATTTTTGCAATTTGCATAATGTGCTGCTATGCAAGTACCTACAGCAGTACTACTAATCTGAAATCTTACAAAATTATGGGTGAAAACAAACTGACAGAATTTTATGGCTAGGTGTATCAGAGCCCCATCTGGAGTAATATTGCTTGTGTGTAAAGCTTTCATAGGGTGTTTAAAGCTATAGTGACTAGGAAGATGTCTTCTGGGAGATTGTGGATGCACTGTACTTTCTTGAAAAAGTCAGTGATAACCCTCATGTAGTTTGAACTATGACATGTGGCTGAGTCCCCATGAAGACTTCTGCAGGTGGAGATGTCCCCTTCCCCACCACCATTCCCTACTTCTTTTTAGATTGTAAGCCTGAGGGCAGGGAACCATCTAATTAAAAAGATTGTATGTACAGCACTGTGCAAATTTACAGCATTATATAAATAAAGCTCAATAATAATAATAATGTTCAATTAACATCCTTTTCATGGAGCTCCATGAAGACAAGGGCAGCACCAGTATGATTACCAGTCTGAAGATAAACTGACCAAGTTTCTCTCTCTGTGAATTTGGGGAGAACGAAGACATAGCTCATATGGGCCTGTGAGTTCCATTAAGATTGTGAAGACTACAATAGCTTATCACATATGAAGTGTGGAGGACCAGGGACATTGGCCATCAGCTCATCCAGCTGCACTTCAGCCCTTGGTATCTGCTGGCGTTTGGTTTCAGGACCCCTCATGGATACCAAAATCCATGGACTATGGAGAGCCAATTGTACTTTGGGGCACACAGCCAGCTTACTGCACATCCTTTTCTTAAATATTTTTATCACAAGAACAAAATATGTTGGGTTGAAAGGAATATTAAAATGAGTGGCTTCATCAATATCAATGAGTTTTCTGACTTTCATTTTATCTACATGACTTGAAGGATTATTTTTATAAGAAAAAATGTTTTAAGAGAACAAAAAGCCTAACAGAAGCTTGTATTTTGTGAATAAAGATTTAAATTGGAATTGATTTTTAAACTTGGAAAGCTGGGTGTTTTCACAGCACACTGCAAGTAACTAAGGAGATTGTTTTTCTTGAGAAAGTGTTTGAAAAAGTGGATTGTTATGGCTGCAAGAGGCTAATCATCAGGCTGTGTCATTATCACAATGAGGAACTGGATTTGTTACCAAGAGTTGGTGTAGTAAAAAAACATTAAAGATGCAACTTTCTCCAGTTGAAATTGCAGAGTTTGGGGGGGGGGGGTTGGAGGAGTTTAGATTAATAAAGGAGCTTTCAAAACCACAGAGCAAGACTCTACCAGAAATTTGTACTATCTGATGAAGATCAAAATGAAGAAGGAGATTAGGAGGAAAGTACAGGATCTGCCATGGGAAAGAAAGACTGAGAAGCAAGCCCCAAACCAGGTGACTTGGGACAATCACAGATGAAGATGGGAGATTGGATCGACAGGACTTTGGCTTTATGGGAGAGACTCTGGGGTTTTAAAGAAAGATTGTTGGAGGCTGCAGAAGCAACCTGGAGTAGGATGATAGCGAAGTTGTTGATCAGTGCCTGGGGTGTGAAGATTTTGTTTCTTTGGGGGGATCAATTCATGAGGAACTGGGATGATTATCAAGAGTATCAAGAACTATGTGAATCTGAAAGAAGAACTTCAAATGGAATGTAAGTGATGGGATGGGTCTGGGAAGGGAGAACATGAATGGAGTTTCTGTATGGTTGTTTCCACCGCAGGTTTCAGGTAATTTGTACTCTCCTCAATTTGCCTTATGGCAAAGGTTTGCTAAAAACCCCAAAATTAAATTTAAATAAGATGGCCAGTGAGAGGAGGTCTGGATTTTTGAAGCTTTTGCGTATGGGTCTTGATACCTGGGATTGACTTAAGGTACAGTAATAGATTTATGATTTGAAATAATGGAACAGAATTGCTAATGTGGATTTTTATGGGCTATAGTGGCTTGTTTATATTACAAATAATTAATATAAAGAGTTGGAGACTTATTAAATGGATATTTTTGGTATAGTTTTGAAAATGAAGAGAGCAATGTAATTTCTTCTTTCTTTTTTGTGGAGATGGGAGTACAGCTGAGGTTGTAATATATTGACTGGAGTTGATTAAATGGGATTGATTTTAAAAGAAAGAGGCTGAGGAAGTAAAGTGATTATCGTATATAAAAAGTGATGTTTATTAATTTTGATTTATTTATGCTGCTTTCCAACTAGGAACCATTTTCGGACCTAATGGTAGTATTCTGTCTTGAGTGCAGGTTACATACCAAGACAATCAAATTTAATGTTACACCCATTCCTTTTAAAATAATCCCATAGTTCTTCATAATCCATACAGTCAAAAGCTTTGGTGTAGTATATAGAGTACATGCAGATTCCCCCCCCCCCTGGAATTCACTGGTGTGTTCCATTACCCAGTATACATTTGCTATGTGGTCCCTGGACTTTTCCTAAACCCAGCTTGCTCACTCCATATAGTCTTTGCTGCAGAATTTTTAGCATAATTGCTTCCATGGAAAATGAATGCAATGATTGTATAGTTACTGCAATCTTTTTGTGTCCCATGGGGGGTGGGGGTGGGGGTGGGAATGCATACTGATCTTTTCTGATCTGGCAACCGTTGTTTTGTCTTCCATATTTGCAGGCAGATTTTAGATAAAACTAAAGTCAATTTTGTCTCAGTAGATTGTAGCAGTTTTATTGGCATGTCATCTGTTCCTAGTGACTTATTCTTCCAAACTGCTTTGAATTCACCTTTTACTTGACTTTTCAAAATTTGCGGTTCATCATGATTTTTCTTCCCAAATGTCATTCATCCTTTCATCTCTTTTAAATAACTTTCTATTGTACTTCATCTTGGTCATGTATGACGTTTCTCTTCCAATCATACAGCATCCTCGCTCTTGGTCTAAATGTCCCTTTTAATTCATGGATCTTGTTCTTCCTTTTCTGTTGTCAGCTTTTATTTCTCTGCATTGATTATTATAGTAATTCTCTTTATTCTTGCACACCAGTTGTTGAAAAGTTATATCCATGAATCTGGTACTGTTCCTGTCCCCCCCCCTTTCCCCCCCCTTCTCTTCTTTCCATTACATCTATGTTTTGTCTGTCATTCATTTTTCCTTCTCTTTCTTCTTGGGCACAGATAGCATTTTCTGCATTTCTTCTTGACTATGCCCTTGGTTTCTGTCCATAGTTATTCTGGTTCCCATTAGACTTCATAGTGCGCATCTATTTTTCACTTTATCTTTAAATTCTGCTGGGATGTTCTTCAGATTGTATTTTGGGTGTTGACTGATTCTTCTCCCTCTGTCTCTGTGGTTGGCTCTTATATCTGGATTATAACAATGTTGATGGGTTTTGTCTGAACTCTTATTGTCATGATTCAATCTGTCTGCATTATATCCTTTAACCTTCTACATCACCTTATTTATTTTTGGTGTATTTCAAGAATTTATATCCTGCCTTTCTCCCACAATGGGATTCTCACCATTATTGCCATCCCACTTCTTTTCTTATCATTTCCTAAGTAATACTGACTAGTTATGAGATTCAAAATGTCCCAGCCCTGTCCAATTTAGCCTGCTCCTACCTAGTATTGCAATGTTTATGTGTTCCACTTTTTTTTTACTCACTTTCCTTGACTCATGGTTCTCACACTCCAAGTTTCTATAGCATGTGTAGTACAGCTTTGGACAATCTGTTCAATTTTTAACATGTCTGCTGTTTGATTTCCTTTCTAGTTTTTTGAAATTTTAAAATACAGTTTGCAAATACAGTATCTTGAAAATCCACACAATAGAAAGTAATTACTACTTTATACAGCTTTAATACATCAAATTCTTCCCTCCCTCACCATTCCCTTCTCCTTTTGTGTCGTGTCTTTTAGATTGTAAGCCTGAGGGCAGGGAACCGTCTATTATCCCCTCTGTTGTAAACCGCTCGGATTCCCAGTGATTGGGCGGTATATAAATAAAACTTATTATTATTATTATTATTATTAAATGTATTCCTTGTAAGTAGCCTGATTTTATACTAATGTTAAATAATTGTCCTGTTTTTCTTCAAAGCTGGTAATGTTTATAAATTTCTAAATGGATTTGCCACAGGACATCTAACTAAGGACATTCTTTTAGACAAAACATACTGTCCACAGAAATATCTTAGCCTTTTCATTACTGAAGTGATTAAAAGTACATGAGACGTTTTGTGCAATGTTCATTGCTGTCAATAGCCTTTATATTAAATAGTTTCATAATCCATTTATTGCAAAGCAATACATGTAATGAATTATAGCTTTATGTGCCTAAAAACATTATGGGTGCAATCATCACTGAAAAGTGTCATACTGATATGACAAACCAAATAACCTCAGGGGGCTCATAGACTAGGGACCTCATTTTATATCTCATTTGTTTAGCAAATGAAACACAAAAGACTGGCTTCTTTTCCCCTCTGGAAGCAATACAATGCTACAAGCCTCACACAAATAATGAAAGAAAGTAATGGAGTGAGATAATCCTCACGTTATTTCTGACGACTGAAATCGGTGGAGTTTGCCATGCATTTCAGACAGTAAAAATGAAGTCCATTAAATCTGTGAAAGCAAACAAACATCTAAGCTTGTAATGAAGTGTTAGAAGACACACTTTGAACTTTACCTCATTGCCCCAGGAATGGGCCACTAGCATTCCAAAAGGGAACGTTCTGGGAACGGGAGGCGGCAGGGAATGGCTTTTATTGCACACGTGGAACACTGCCGCCGCCGCAAAACATCCCCATCCCATTCCGGAAGTGTGCCTCAAGGGGTGATTACCAGAAATGCAGGAACCTCCTAGCCCAACCATTGAAACTATTAGCAAATTAGTGAAACTAAGAATTTATCCAGTTAACATTTGCTTTTAAGGAAGGCAAGTAGATATTCAAAGAGCCTGTGAAGGTGCACACATAATTAGAAACAAGATATTTTGTACACAGAATCTGAGCCAGGCTGCAAGCATAAAGCAGATCTCTGTAAGTATCTTCTGGTGAAAGTGGCCATTGCTCTGCTTTTCCTAGAATCTTTTCAAATACTAGTTTCTAATATCTAATTTAGATACACCCAGTGTCTTTCCCAGGACATGACCTAGACAAGTAGTTGAGTTAACACTATCTCAGCATATACAAAATATCTTGTGGTACATTTATGGTTAACTTTCAAGAAGTTGTTCTTGTTGTCATAAATGTTCATCATCTCCATATTGTTGCTTTGTAGACAAAAAAGCTTTGAATTCCCAGATTTCCATTAAGTATCTTAGTTGGAATGAAAACTGTAACAGTTCTTAGACCTGAATTCAGAAATCCTGAGTTGATGTCTCAGTGTTCACAGTTTTATAATATATTTATCACAATCACAATTTATCACAATGTTAAGAGACACAGAAATATAGTTACAAAATGTACAAGTAATATATGAGGTGAATTAGCAGCTATAAGATTTTAGATTGAAGTAATAAAGTTTAAGAGGAGTAAAACACCTTCATAAATATGACAGAATTAACAATAGGATAAAGAGATATGGCACAATTTAGTTCTTATAAACAAGTTCAATGCACCCACGTCATACGTGGATGCACCATACGCGGCTTTCAGGATACGCTGAAAGCAGCCAGGGAGCGTGCGGGGCGAAAGGGGCGGCACATCCCATTAAGAGTAAGGGGCATGTGCCTGTGGCGCGCGCGCGCTGTCACACACCACACCATGCACGAGCCCTGTTATTTTCAATGGGGCTCGAGCATACAAGGGGTTTTTTTTACGCGGGGGGGGGGGTCCGGAACAGATTCCTCGCATAAAAAAGGGTTCACTGTATTACTCAAAGAAAGCAATCCAGCTTCAGGGCAATCGGGCCGAGAAGGGAAGCAATTGAGGGGATCCTCTGCTCCCTCTCTCTGCCTCATTGCCTTGCAGCCAGCTCAGCTGATGATAATAATAATAATTGTGGCCGAGAAGGGAAGCAAGTGGGGATCCATTGGCCTCAGCGGAGGAGGGCAGGTATGCCCCCAGTGGGAAGGGAAATCGCCATGGGGGCCAGGCAGCAGGACATGGATTACAGGCCCTGGTGACCCTCGCACCCTGGCTCACTCCCCCTGGACTGAGGGAAGGCCCCCTCCAAGCCCTTGAGGTAAAAGTAGGTCGAGAAGCCCGTTGTTGCTAATTAAACTGCTGCTTTATTCTGTTCTCAGAACTCAATTTTAATGTTTCATTTCAATAGATTCTTTTCAGTCTGTTTTGAATTGGGTAACCTTCTAATCTATACCTTCCATTTTTTCTGCAGTATAGCAGACAGAGTGGATGAATTCTAAACAAACCCTTCCCTCCTAGAAAGTAAAGTAGTAAACATCGAATGTAGAATTATGGCATGAATCTCTCCGGAGACCAAATTTTATTGTCCTGTCTTCATGTTCAAGGATATGTTGAAACTAAAAAAAGAAAAAATGCTGAATACATGAGTATGAATACTTTGCTTGGCAAATCACAAATGTTTTATCCTGTGTATCTGGTTCAACTACTGATAATCATAGGAAGGAGCAAGGAAATAAACAGAAGAATGAAGCCACTCCTTCTCCTAAAATTCTACCAGGATGTCCTATTCTACCCAACATCAAATTTAATCACTTCATCCATTAAATTTCACTTGTGGAGACTACAGACATCTAATAAAAAGTGTATTTGTTCTTGTCCACATAAAGACCATATATATCTTCCAATCAGTTTGCTGAAAAGCAGATGAATAAAATCAATGTTTTTTTTAATCTGATGTGTTAAAACATGTAAAATAAAATATTCAATTTTTCTTTTGATTCTCATTTAAATACACTTAAAATTAAATCTTATCACAAACATGACACCTAAATCTAGCAGTCTCATCAAAAGGATTAATTACCCTCTCATATTCATATACATGTAATCTATAACTAAACACGAAAAAGGAGGGGAAAGTCCTTGGAGACTTTCCCATGTGAGGAAAGGGCATCAAGATGCCCACAGATGTTCTATGCATGTTTTAAGGAATACCCATAAGTCAGTAATGCTGACATAGCAAATATGACACCTGAACAGACAGGCCAAAATACTGGAGTGCATCTTTGGTGCAGCTTCTGACTTCTTAAGATGCATGTGTCATTTAAACATCATAATTCCAAAGTGACCCGAAGCAGCTTTATTTTGGTCTGTCTGTTCAGGCCCACTATTACCATTATTGCTATTAACTTTATTTCCTCCACTGGTACTGAAGAAAGCTTACAAATTAAAATACAATATTGCTAAAACATACAGAAGGGCAACAATAAAATTGAATTAAACTATAGTACCAACAATTTAAATCATACAATTAACATGATAAAAGGCAGTTTAAAACAGCAGTACTGTTAAAACCAAGGTAACCAGCACAGTGTTGCAGTTTGAAAGTTGAGCTACCTAGGGTTCGAATCCCTGCTTTACCAAGGAAACCTACTGGATGGCCTTGGGCATGTCACACTCTTTAAGCCTAAGAGAAAAACAATGGGAAACCTTATTTGAATAAATCTTGCCAAGAAAACTCGCATTAAGCTGGAGTCTTATGTCAAAGGACATAACAAGGATAGTTCAGGTACTAAAAACAGTACAGCGCCATCCTAAAAGCAGTTTCCTTAAAAACCTTCAGTTCTCAAAAACCTCTCAGGAAAAAAAGGGAATTTGCCTGCTGACCAAAGGAGGGGGCTATTCTTGCCTATCTAGGAAAAAAACTTCCAAAGCCTAGGAGCAGACACTGAAAAGGTGCTCTCTCATGTCCCCACAGGTGAAGTCTGTGGAGGTAGTGGGACTTAGAGAAGTGCATCTCCTGAGAATCTAAGGGACCCAAAAGAATCATCATTATGCAAAGTTACATCTATCAGACAGCCTGAGCAAAAGCTGTATAGACCTTTATAGGTCTTAACCAGAGTTAAATTAACAGGTCAGATTTAGTTTAATAAACTTTGATAAGAAGTAACTCACTCATACATATGTAACAGCACTTACGCCTAAATCCAGTAGTCAGTCCCAATCAGAGAAGACTAACCAAATCAATTCAATTTATATAATTTCCCATTGATTCAATGGTTCTGCTCTAGCTAAGATCAACTACTGGATTTAGACATGAATGCTGTTGTTTGTGAATGATATACTGATTATTCCTAATATTCTCCTGCTGCATCCGTATTACCTGAAACCGGTAATATGGTTGGCCCTTCTTATACATGGATTTTTTAATACACGGATTCAAGCATCCACAGTTTGAAAATGTTCAAAAAAAGTATAAATTTCAAACATCAAACCTTGATTTTACATTTTTTATAAGGGACACCATTTTGCTATGTCATTATATTTAATGGGATGTGAGCATCCACGGATTCTGTTATCCACGGCAGATCTTGGAACCAAGCCCCAGCGTATAGCAAGGGTTCACTGTATGTAGTATTTTTTCTTAAATAAAAACAAAGTTATCTTTAAATATTATACAAAGTAAATTTTGTTAAATGCTCTACATAATTTTAAATTATCTTATTTTAGCGATCAGATTTGCACCACTCTTCAAAAACTGTGAAGGATTGTGGAAAACTTTATTTAAACCAGTGATTTACATCAGTGCTTTCTAGGTGATTTAAATCATGATGTAACTCAAGGGTGATTTGATCTGAAGCAATTCATCTGATGAAGAGTGATTCATACATTATAAACATATAGTGCAGATGCTGGATCCCTTTTCAAAAAAGACAAGGCATAATTTTACTGGTAGAGAGCTAATAATGACACATAGGTGCTATACAGACGAGCGCTATAGTGCACCCTCATCACGTGCAAGGGGCGGTGCTTACAGACACCCCTCGCACATGAAGAGGGTGTCAAAACGGCAGCACCCTGCACAGATGGACACCGCCATTTTGACGTGACGGACGCTTATGTCTGCACATCGTGGCGCCATTATGACGCTGCGAGTGTGCCATTGGCGCACTGTGGCGTCATAATCGCACCGCAATAACCCGCTTTTTGTGGGTTCTTTTTGCTCCGTGGGGAAGTCCTGCAGTCTGGAGGCTGCGGCTTCCCCATGGAGCAAATCAAGGTGCCGGAAGACTGTCCTTTTTGGACAGTTTGACCCACACCATAATTACTGAAATATCAAAGACTGAAACCATTTGCTACCAGCTGTCTGCTTCCACCTTCAAGTTGGCAGACGTGGCACTTCTGCTCATTTCTCTCAGATCTCTCTCCAGCTTCACATCTCGTACATAACACAAGTAGCAAACAAACAATACACAAGGCTGGAGAAAGACATGAGGCTGAAAAGAGACATGACTGGAGATAAACACATCAGTCTGTCAAATGGTGGGAGCCATGAATTCGCATCAAGAACTACATTTGTATCCCTGCCATTTCACAGATCCTCGATCTCTCTCCAGCTGCATCTCTCACATCCCTCTCCAGCCTTGTAAATACAGTACATACAATGCTATTTTTGTTGTTTTGTGTATTATGTATATGCAAATAGAGGTATCCCAAAATCTCAAAAAATCCGAAATATGAAACATTTCCGGTCTGAAGCATTTCAAATAAGCAGTACTCACCCTGTACTATAAACACATATAATAATAATAATAATAATAATAATAATAATAATAATAATTTTTTCTTTTCTGCCTCTCCTCAAAGCTTGAGGCAGGGTACAACATGTTAAAATACAAAACACAATTAAAAACACATAAACCCATAGTTAAAATACAACACTATAAAATTATTAAAATATACTCATAAGGTTTTATGGGGGACCAGGGTTTGAATCCCACTTCTACCATGGAAACCTTCTAGGTAGTCCTGGGCAAATCACATTCTCTCAACCTCAGGCAACAGCAAACCCCTTTTAAACAAATCTTGCCAAGAAAACTCTGTGATAGAGTGATCTTATGATCACCATAAGCTGAAAATGACTTGAAAGCCCGCAACAACAACCTCTGAGCATCACAGTGTTAGGATGCATGGCATTAAAGTTCACACTAGCTTTTCATTTTCAGTAAACACAAGACACAGCGGGCTAAGGAATCAATAAACTCCAGATTCTACAGCATAAAGCCCAAAATGTGGATAACAATACTACACTGTCTTTAGCATATTTTTTCAAAGCTAAATATA
This sequence comes from Sceloporus undulatus, assembly GCF_019175285.1. Taxonomy (NCBI): domain Eukaryota; kingdom Metazoa; phylum Chordata; class Lepidosauria; order Squamata; family Phrynosomatidae; genus Sceloporus; species Sceloporus undulatus. Next base: position 125,170,842 of record NC_056524.1, on the reverse strand, counting down.
GGCAACTGATCAAAAATGTCAGCTCTTTGGGTGTAATTTCAAAACTAGATTTCAAGTATTTTGTACAAGATCAAATATTTGCACTGATGACAACCTTCATTCATATCTGACAAAATTATAAATTAGAACCCTGAAAGGTAGCCTCTTGAATGCATCTATTGTGCTTCAGTATGTCATTGAAGGAGTGACTGAATGGTTGTCCTTCTATCATGTACATTGGTAGGACAGTCTGGTGATGACTCTCCAGCATGGAAAGCAGTGTAGAGTAGGAAACTGGTTAGAAGAGGAAACAACTTCTGGTTGTATTCTCACTTTGACACTAGAGTTGCAGTATACCAGCACATAAACCATTCCTTTCTGGCTGTAGATGTACCTTTGGCTGATAAAGACAATTTCCTCTGAATCCTTTAATTACATTATCTGATGCTTTATCCCCCTTAGATTTGACCATAATATTTGGTTAAATGATCCATCATTAAGGGATATCCTGTGTCTTTCCTCATTCCATTGCCACTAACCCTAAGCAAAACGACATCCTGAATAACATTTGCATGGAACCAAACGGCTTTTACTTCCTCTAGAATAGATAGTCCAAATTTGGAATGGCAGGCTCACTGCTGAAAGGGAATAAAAAAGAAACATATACCATCATTTGAAGACACACACACACACCTGCCATGATAGGCAGCCATGCTTTTCTCAAAGTTAAGGAAAGTCAGGTCCTGTAGGCTATATTTCAGGAAATAATTGGTATAACTACCTCTGAATACTATTTGCTTAAGAAAACCATATGAAATGCATGGGATTGCCATAAATTGACAGGCAACTTGAAGGCACATATTGCTTATCCTATCTCTCTTCCTTAAAAACAGTACAAGTAATGTGTCACTTTACCTAATGTTAAAGTTCATCTATGTTTATATTAGTAAACTATCTTCTTCTCTTTTCTAACTCTGCCACTCCCTTAAGGTATCCTGTCTTCTATTCTCTTTCCATCACTCCAGAGTCTTATAGACACTACTTGCAACGGACAGAAGCCAACAAGAGCCACACTTAACATGTCTCACAATACTTGAACACAAACAGAATTTTTAAAAAGGTGAGGTGGGTTTGGCTACAACCTATTAGGCTGCCACTGAACTCAGCCGGTCTTTCTAAGTGAACAATAATAAGGGAACCAGGTTCCAGATCAATAAGAGAATTTTAAAAATTAGGAACAGTTTTGTCCTATTGAGTAATGTACCAAAGCCCAACTAGATAAAGATAATAACAAAAAGAATTTCCCACTAAACATTTGAACACTCAGCTGCAGGAACCAAATATGCAGAATGTCCAGATTATGAAAACCAAGGAAATTAACCATGAAACTCCAAGAGTCATCTTAGCGAACAGAGTTTCAACAAACAGAACCAGTCTTTGAATTATGAGGCAAATGTGTTGGGAGGATGTGGCATCCTTTGCTATAGTTCTTGCGGGTGGGATTTAAATATATAAACAAATGCTGTTATCCCAGACTATTCTCTGGCAATTCTCAGGATCAGGGGGCAACACTTCAATTCCACCCTCAAGTGGGTTTCTTTTTAATTTCAAGATATATTGCAAAGCAAGGAAAGATCCTCCTCTTCTCATTCTCTTTTTAGAAAACAAAACAGTGTTATATAGTCCTACAGTACAACAGTGAAGCTGCATTCTAAGAAGAGAATTCAGAGAAGAAAAAACTTGCCCTTGAATCCAAATGGACAGCTTAGCAAAACACATTTCTGGTTGAAAAAAACTTTGGAGGAGCCCTGGTGCAGGAAGAAATTGCTACAAATCAACCCCCCAAAAGAACAGAACAAGTAGACATAAAGGTGGCAACCATCTTCAAAACCTATGGAGCTGTATCTTGAGAACGCATGCTTCTTTAGACCACTCCGATAGAGTCCTATGTTTCTATTACCATAGCCTTTTTAAATTCTTTAAGTTTTCACAGGTTTCCAGTACTGTGGCTATGCAACAGACTGAAATTTAAACATGTAACAGTATCATACTTGTTAAGTTAAGCCTAATAGAAACAAGTACGTAGTACGAAACATGCCACCCAACCCAAGGCACATTCACTCAAAAATAAATGGAGTTTCAAAGTACTGCATTTCACACAAATCAAAACATCAACCTCTTGTCCAATTAAAAGATAGCAAGATCAGATATGTAAAATATTTCAGTGAACATTAGACGTAAATCTGTCATTCCATGCATAAAACAGGAAGAAATGATAGCAGGGATTGCAAAAGTAAGGTCCTCTAGATGTCATTGGATTGCAGCTCCCATCAAGCACAGCCAGTAAAGACAATGATGGTGAATGCTGGATGTTGCAGTCCAGTAACTGCCCACTTTCCACCCCTGCTATATAGTAGAACAGTCAGCTGTGGACCAGGTTTTGCCATCTATGATTTGGTTGTGTGAACTAGCCCTCAGTTTCAACACTTCTGCAAGACAGTTGCAGGTGGAGTTACAAGTTGAAATGAAAGCCTCATTTACCAGATACCAAGCTCCTCACAGATTTATTAGACAGCTCCTCATATATCAATATATGGATGGTGCTGTATTGCTTACTGTGGCAGCACTACAGGTATACTCCTTGAGAGAAGGTATTTTTAAATGACATGAAGTGGTGCCATAAGAAACAGTTCCTGAGCAGTTGAAGACTAAATGCTTCATGAGGAGTCACTTTTAGTTGGATAAGTAAGGTCTAAACAAAGGTTGCACATAGTTAGAAGCCACTTAGTGCACAACTGTTAATGTGTAAAGACTAAGAAGAGTAGAGCCAGTGTGGCATAGTGGTTTAAGTTCTGGGCTATGATTCTGGAGGCCAGGGTTCAAATCCCAGCTCAGCTATGGAAACCCCCTGTGTGACCTTGGACCAGCCACGCACTCTCAGCCTCAGAGGATGGCAATTGTAAACCTCCTCTGAGCAAATCTTGCCAAGAAAATCCCATGCCTTAGGGTCACCACAGGTCACACATGACTTGAAGGCACACAGCAACAAAGTAAAAAGAGAGGAAGACAACAACATCAGACAGCAGCAATGGTTACAATGGGAGACTCTGGGAGGCCAGGGTCTGATCCCCACTCAGGGCCCAAACAGACAGGCCAAAATAAGGCTGCTCTGGGTCACTTTGAAGGTATGCTGTTTAAATGCTGCATGTGCCTTAAGAGGCCGGAAGCCGCACCAAAGCCATGCTTCAGTCCTAAGGACTGGAGCACAACTTCTGGCCCCTTAAGATGTGTGTGTCATTGAAACAGCATACCTCCAAAGTGATCCGAAGCAGCTTTATTTTGGCCTGTCTGTTCGGGCCCTAGAGTCAACCCACTGAATCAGTGGGTCTTCAGTCACAGGAACCCACTGGTCATGGGCAGGTCACACACTCTCAGTTTTAAAGGAAATGGCAAACTTCCTCTGGGTGCTTTGGAAAAAAAGCTGATGACACTCGCTAAAAGTCAGTGTCAACTTAATGGCACACAACACCAAAGATTAAGAAAACACCAAGCGAGGGAACCTACAAAGCACTTGTTCCATTCAGACCACAGACCGCCTTGGGCAGGTTAACGTGTGAGTGCTGTCTTCCCCTTGGTGGAAAGGTTCTCAAAGTGGATTGAAATCTGCTCTTAAGGCTACTCTATTCCCTGCCTGAGCATAAAAAACCCACTGGGTGGCCCTGGGCAAGCCACTCTCTGCCTGAGAGGAAGGCCGTGGTAAACCCCTCTGAAGACACTCAACAGAAACCCCCCCCCATAACTAAAGGCCAGAGTGGCTAGTGGTTTGAGCTATGGACTACAACTTTGATTCCCAGCTCGGCCATGAAACCCACTGGGTGGCCATGGGTGAGCCACACTTTCTCAGCCTCCTTGGGTGAAGGCAAATCTCCTCTGAAGAAATCCTGACAAGAAACCTGCAGGACAAACATGCCTTAGGGTTGCCATAAGGTGGAAACCGAAAGAGTGCTGTGGCCTCACAAAACCACAGATTTTGTGGGATGATGCAGCCATGGCAGTTAAAGCTAAAGCGTGGTCCAGCTGCACTATTTCTACCATGTGGTGAGATGGTTTGAGTTGTGGACTATGGGCCCCAACAGACAGGCCCAAATGAAGCTGCTAGGGTCACTTTGGAGGTATGCTGTTTAAATGCTGCATGGGTCCTAAGAGGCTGGAAGTGGTGCCAAAGCCATGCTCCAGTCCTAAGGGCTGGAGCATGGCTTCCTTTGAGCAGCATGCCTCCAAAGTGGCCCAAAGGAGCTCCCTTTTGTCCTGTCTGTTGGGGCTCTGAGAGACTCTGGGGCCCAGGGTTGAACTCCCACCTGAAGCCATGGAAGGAGCCACACTCTCTCAGCCTCCTCCTCCTCCTCCCAAACCCTCTCTGAACCCTGCTGGAGGTCTGTGGCAGTCCTGGGTGATGATGATGAAGACCCTCCCTATTAAAGGCGTGGGTTCATGCGCAGGAGGAGGACCGACCTGGGGCTTCTGTCTGGGTCTCCTCCTCCGGGGCACGGCCCCCTCCTGCGCTCCATGGCGGCGGGGACGCAGCTGGTGAGCTCGGTCCAGTCTGCGTGGAGCCCGCAGCTCCATCCGGTGGAGAAGCGGGAGAAGAGCCAGGTGTCCCCGGCCTTGCCGCCGTCCCCCGCTGCTGCTGCTGCCGCTGCTCCGGGCCGGTGGCAGGTGCACTTCTTCTGCCCGGGGCGGCACTGGCAGGGCTGCTCCAGGCGGATGTTGCGGACCAGGTGCCTCCCGAAGGTGGTGCCTCCCGTCTTCTGGATGTGGAGGAAGACCATCACGTCGCGGCCCCGCATGTCAAAGCGGCACAGGGGCGGCTGCAGGTGCTGCTGCCTCCGCCGGGGCTGAGCATAAGGGCAGCGCGAGGCAGGAGGAGGCGGAGGAGGGCGAGGGGAGGACGACGGAGGGGGCGCCCGGTGGCTCCTGCTGTTGCTGTCGGGGCAGCTCCCTCCGAAGGAGGCGTATTGGTAGAGGACCAGGAGGAAGAGCAGCGCCGGGAGCAGAGGGAGAAGCAGCCACCGGCTCAGACGCTCCTCCATGGCGCCTCGCTCCGTCCTCAGCCCTAAGCCTCCCTCCTTCGGGACCCCTGCCTCCCCCGCTCTTCCTCCGCCTCCTCCTCCTCCGAGGCTTCCTCCGGAGAGCAGGGCATGGCGCCTCGGGGAGAGCAGAGGAGCCTCAGCGAAGGGACCAGAAAGGAAACACCGGCGACAGGGCTTCCCTCAGCCGTGGTTATGAGGCATGCTTAAAAACCCGATTGACACCCGCATCGAGGAAAGTGGCGGCCTCTATCCTCACCGCTCTCCCTCCCTGCCACCGCCAACTGGCGTTACGCTGCCTCCCTCGCCCAATTTTATACTCTCCTCTTTTTTCCTCGCGGGGCGGGACTTCGCATGGGCCAATCACGGAAGAGTAGAACGTCCGCTCCAGCCAATCGCCTGGCTCTATTTCACGGCAGCCAATAGGAAAGCCCACGAGCAAAGAAAGGGGGGGAAAAGAGAGAGAAAGAGGCACGTCAGTTCATTTCATACAGAAGCGCGCGCACAAACACATAGACACACCCCTTCGTCGCGTAAAGACCAATCAGTGGGCTCTGTCAGGGAAAAGGGGCGGGGCAAGCGTGTCGCGCTGGCCAATGGCGTATTGAAGGGGTGAGGCTGAGCGCGGGAAATGCTGCTGGGGCAGGCAGCGCGAGCTCTGCTCCTGGCACGTGGCCGGGAATGCTCTAACCTCGCTGGTTGGCTAAAGGCGTCCCAGACAGTGGTAGCTTAGGCTCAATTGATATACAGTCTCCTGACTAGAGAGACTGACTGGTCCTCCGATTTATAGATTGATGGGAGTCTGTGAAGAATGTTGCGCTAGAACCTCTTTTCCTGTAACTTGTATCCATTGTTCTGTATCCTGTTCTCTGGAGCAGCAGAAAACAAGCTTGCTCCCTCCTCAGTATGACATCCCTTCAAATATCTAAACAGGGCTATCATATCACCTTTTAGCCTTAACCTTCGATAAAATCGTTTATATCTATCCCATTTGTTAAGTTTCTAACCCTTCCGGTTAGTTTCCCAGAGAGGATTATGCCAAACATAACATAAACCTGGAAATTAGCTTACAGCTCTTAACCAGTGACTGCTTAGGCTGCTATTGCTATACATATCTAGCCAAATGCCCATTTTCCACTGCTGCGCCAATATTTGTCTGGATTCTCAGAGGGGGGGGGGGAGAAAGGTCTTTGTGGTGTCCATGGATATTTGGGCTTGAGAAAATGTTCAGTAGCGTAAGGTCGAGGATACCTCCCAAAGGTGCAGCTTCTGGCCTCTTAGGATGCATTCATCATTTAAACAGCATACCTCCAAAGTGACCTGAAGCAGCTTTATTTTGTCCTGTCTGTTTGGGTCCTATGTTAACCAAAGTATGCCTGCATAAGAAAATTAGCCTGAATAAGAAGGCACCAACGTTCATAAAAGAGAGACTGTTGTCTCCCTTGGCTCTCTCTAGTGTCAAGCAGACACGACACATTCGTTCCAAAAAGAACTGAAACAATGAAAACAAGCCCAGGACTCTCCTCTAATCTATTTTCCTTACCTGCAGGCAGCAGCTCCATCTTTTCTGCCTTCGTCCACCAATTAACACGCTCTGTATACTCATGTATAAGTCTAGACATTTTAGTTTAAAAAATTGACCCACAAAACCTGAGTTGACTTATCCATGGGTCAATAATGCTTTACTGTAACTCTTATACACACAAAAACGGAACCATTCCCTGGTGAAAGGAAAGAGCGTCGTCTGTCCTGGATGCAATGCCCCCCTTCATCCAGTCTTCAGTGTCTCTCTTTAACACAAACAGATATTCCTGCTGGGATTTTGCAAGTGCTTTGCATTGCTTTCCTTTGCTCCTTAGATCCTTTGTTATATGTCTGTAAATTTTACCCTCCAGTTATCCATGGGGCATATCAAAATCCATAATTGTGGTCCCAAAACCTGCCCTTGACTTATACATGAGGTCAATTGATATGTGTGTGTATGGTAGTTAAAACTGAACTTGCCAATTCGCTTCCACACACAGAGGACTTTGAATTTGAATTGACATTCCCACACACCAATGGCATACGTAGGTCCGTCCCTGGCTTTCCACTTCACCAAATGCATCTGAAGAGTAGACTGAAGCCTATGAGAGCTCATGCTGCCAACTTCTTTCCTTTTAGTTAGTGCCAAAAGTGCTACAAGACCTCTTTCCATACTGATTTTACAGACTAAAATCTGTACATACCATACATACCGGCCTTTCAGTCGCCCTCATCACATGCAAGGGTTGCATGAAGGGCGCAGCACCCACACGCCCCACAGCCCTCGCACATGACAATGGCGTAACAATGGCGGCGCCCTGTAGAAGTAAGTAACACCCTTTTTGGGACGGTCTGTACTGCGCCACAGCTATCCATTTTAATTCTAAGACCAGGAATTGCAATGATTGATAGTGTGCATAGTGTCACATACGATCATCTTATATAGTGTTTAAAAATGATATGGGGGCACCGAATATATGAACTTGTTTTCATCATTCTAAAAAAAGGTGGGGGCTTTGGACAGGAAAAAAAACCCCTGCTTTTCCTCTTCCTAATTTGTTTGGGTTCCCCCCACCTCCAGATCTACACATCTCTAAAAGCGGGTCACATAGATCTTCCAAACAGCAGCACCTGAATGACAAAAACTTTTGATCTGAACAAAAAACAAAAGCACTTTGTGGAAGATAAGGCTACAAAAGGCTGTTCATCATGGTGGCTATATATTACATGTCATTACATATTGCTTGTGATTTGTTGTAACTGAAGTATGTAGCTTCTATGTTTTAACTGTAATTTTAAGAGAAGGAGGGAGGGTTAGGAGATGAGAGAATATTTTATTGCTGTTTTTGTAATTGTTATACTGATTGCTTTTACTCGCCTCTTCCTTTTGAGGATCAAGGCGGGATATAAATAATAATAATAATAATAATAATAATAATAATAATTATTATTATTATCATTATTACATCCAATATCAGATGCTGTGCACCTCTCCATACCAGTCGCAGGGACCATAAGGAGGAGGCTCTATTGCACTCCTGTCCTAATTGTGGACTTCTTTCTTACAGATAGTTTATTTATTAATCCTATGCGCCAACCCTCAGGATAAAACATGGCATCTTATTAGCCCTATCTGTGAGAAAGACTGCTAAGGACTGGTCATGCCCAGGCTACATCGCTTTAATTCTTCCTACAAGTTTGCAAATGAAAAGCTCATTAGTGCAGCATTATGCAGAGTACGTTCTTAGAAGTGCCACTGACTGGCAGTTAATCCTACATTACAGTCCTAGGCATATCTGTTCAGAGATAACATGCATGGAGGTCAGTGGGATAATTGGATCATACTGATGGAACAAAAGATAGTTATGATTAAGCCAACAGAAGGCGTCTTGTTGGGGAATATCAGACTCTTTAGTTAAACACCATCCACTGCATGGTAGTGTCAATTTTACAGCTCTTCTAAGGTCAGGCAGCAATCTAGGAGGTGCTCTGGACCCAACAGATGAAAATCAGTGGTCTTCATTGATGAGAATTATCCTTTTCTTTTCCTTTGAATCTAGTATTTTGTTTTAAACTACATCCTGTTACTTCTAATTGTCTCCTGTTAACATTGTTCTTTCTCTTTGGTCTGTATACCGTAACAGCACTAGCGCATTCCATATTTTTATGAGTACTAAAGTTTAGAATTGTGTTTTAAACACAATGTGTGTGTGTGTGTGTATTGTAAATGATGAGTCAGTGTGATGTATCAGCCAGCATGGCATAGTGGTTTGAGCACTGGACTATGATCCTGGAGATTAAATAATAATAATAATAATAATAATAATAATAATAATAATTTATATCCTGCCTTTCCCTGTATTGGATCATATTGGATTTAAATCAGCCATGGTTCAGCCATGGAAACCCACTGGGTGACCCTGGGAAAATCACATTCTCTCAGCCTCAGAAGAAGGTGAAGGCAAACCCCCTCTGAACAAACTTTGGGAAGAAAAACCTGTGACAGGTTCGGCTTCAGGTCATTGTAAATCGAAAAACATCTCCAAGCCACACAACAACAATACTGTAAATACTTTTATGCTCTCAATTCAGCATTTCTTTTCAGTACTACATTTTTTTAATACTGTGTGCATGTATTCATTTCATATATATCATTGCATACACATATTTCCTCAACAGTGAATTGAAGTTAGGGGACCTTTAATGATTTGATAATAGCAGGATATAAGAGGCTGGAGCAATAAATCTATTTCCATTACAGATGCAATAGCTTACAGCAGCACATTCTGTCTCTCCTTCATGTGTAGCAGCTTTGAACACTGATTTTTTAAAGTCGTCTTCTCAGTGGAGTATAATCAGTCTTCCATTAAAATCATAAAAATGGGGAAATGTACATATACACATTGATTGGAAAAATAATATCAATCTGCGTGATTGTAAAATAATACATGTGTTCATTTTAATATTTTGTATAAATAATTGTAGGGAATATGGATGAATTTACACGTTCAGTTTGATATTTTAGAAAAGGACTAAAAAGTACATCTACACCTTTAGACAAAAATATAGATATAATTACTAGTGGAGCATTCGTCTTGATCTGCTGCAACAAACTGAGCAAAGACTTGTAGCACCTGAAAGACTAACACATTTATTATGCAATGTATTTTCATGGCCCAGATTCCTCCATATAGTAAATGTGTTACATTTTTAAGAGGCTGATAATTTTTTTTGTCTATTACAGTATTGCAACATTAATAGATGCCTTCTTTTTTTACATAAAGAACAACTTCCTCATTAATTCTTTTTTTAAAAAAAGATAAGAAAATAAACAGAGTAATACATGAGTTAGAAATTTAGGCTGGGCTCAAAAATTGCTGCATAACCAGTAGTTTTTCATGTTGGTGGACTCTTTGATCTTTTATTTATTGAACAGCAAATGCTTGCAAACCTCGAAGGTTGTTGCTTGCCTGCTTGCTTATTTTTTAACTTCAAGGAGCTTGAAAAATCAGTTTGTGCCATAACTTTGTAGGTCTGCTGTTCAAAGAAAAAATACCCCCCCAAAATTGGACAGCATGTGAAACCCCTCAGGCATCTTGATAGTACTGTAGCTCTTTGATGCAGAATCTAAGAATGGAATTTAGCCACCCCAAAAATGCCTTCACCCATCTAAATATGGTCATTAAAAATAGATTTAGACATGAGCTACAGTGTATGTGCTGAAAGCAATAGGTTTTAATTTGTTTAAGTGGGATTATGTGAAATGGGAATCCTAATCCCAAGCATATTTTTGCAGAAGTCTCACAATGTTGAGCACACTTTCCGGCCACACAGCTTTATCTAGACTTGTAATAAAGCTGGTTCTTTATGTATTGCATCCCAGTCCATATATCCTTTATAATCCAAATCAGATGACTAGCAAATGAAGAGATCATTGTTCAAAATGTGGAAGGCATCAGGTTCGTTCTTGTTGTAAACATATTGTTGAAGAGAACAACTGATAAAAGTTCTTTAAAGATACCCAAAAGGTATCATTTGATGTATTTTTATAATTTGATCACTCTAATACCATAACATTAATCATACTTAGACAATAGCAAGTTTCAAATGACATCAAGGGGACTTAATTTTATTTTAACGTGTTTACGTTAAGTTTGATTTTAATGTTTATGTTTCATATGAGTGTTACACTTAATATGCTTGATTTTAATACGTTAATGTTAACATCATATTATGTTATATTTATCCTGTTAATTTGTTTATTATAACATGTTTAGCTTATACATATTTTTCCTGGGAGTAAGTTTGAATGAATTCACAGCAAAGGGGATGAATACGTATGCAACTGGCAAGTGCCAATTAGTTTACTTTTGTGCTCCATAAAACTATTTCCACCTTCACAGTGTTGAGTATCTTCTGTACATCAAGTACTAACAATGGCAGTTCACTCTATTTCACTTCCAGGATATAATACAACAAAATGTATAATAGTCAAAGACAGAGGAAGGTGAATATCATCATCATCATCATCATCATCATCCATTCATTCATTCATTTATTCATACAGTACCATCAATATACATGGCACTTTGCAAGTAGCAAAAGAACAACAACAAAACAACAAAAATGGCCAGTCCTGCCAAAAGACAATCTATATACTGTACACACATACAGGGAAGAAAGGAGCCATACAAATATAAAACTAATGCTATGCATTAAACTCCAGGTATTCCTGGATGAGACAGTGTTCCTGAATGAGATGGATTATCTAGATCCATATCAGTCTGGTTTCAGGCCTGGTTATGGGACAGAAACAACTTTTGTCATCTTGGTGGATGACCTACGCAGAGAACTGGACAGGGAGAGTGTGTTCCTGTTGATTTTTCTGGACCTCTCAGTGGCTTTCAATACCATCAACCATGGTATCCTTCTGAGCCGCCTCTCTGGGATGGGGTTTGGAGGCACTGTTATACAGTGGTTCCGCTCTTTTCCTGGAGGGGTGTTCTCAGAAGGTTGTGCTGGGAGATACCTGTTTGACTCCTTGGCCATTGGCCTGTGGGGTCCCTCAGGGCTCAGTCCTGTGCCCTATGCTTTTTAACATCTACATCTACATGAAACTGCTGCTAGAGGTCATTCAGAGTTTTGCAGTAAGATGTCACCTGTAGGCGGAAGATACCCAGCTCTATCTCTCCATTCCACCTAATTCCAAGGAAGCTGTTTCCATCCTAAACCAGTGACTGGCTGCTGTAATGAACTGGATGAGGGCAAACAAACTGAAGCTGAATCCAGACAAGTCAGAGGTGCTCCTGGTCAGTCATAAGACAGATCCAAGAATAGGGATTCAGCCTGTGTTAGATGGGGTTACACTTCCCCTGAAAACCCAGGTTCGTAGTTTGGGGGTACCTCTGGATTCAGCACTGAGCCTGGAACCAGGAGTACCTTTGCACAGCTAAAACATGTGCACCAACTGCGCCTGTTCCTAGAGAAGTCAGACCTAGCCATGGTGGTACATGCTTTGGTTACATCCCATGTGGATTACTCTGTGTGGGGCTGCCTTTGAAAAGTGCTTAGAAACTTCAGCTGGTCCAAAGAACTGCAGCCAGGCTGTTAAATGGAGCTGGCTACAGGGAGCATACAACTCCCTTGTTACAACAGCTCCGTTGGCTGCTAGTCCGTTACTGGGCACAATTCAAAGTGCTTGTTTTGACCTATAAAGCCCTATACGGCTTGGGCCCAGGCTATTTGAAGGACCGTATCTTCCTGAACGAACCCCCGAGAATATTGGGGTCATCGAGAAAAGGCCTTCTCTCTGTCCCACCACCCTCTCAGGTGCATTTGGTGGGCGTGGGAACAAGAGAAACTGCCTTTTCAGTGGCTGCTCCCAAGCTCTGGAACTCCCTCCCTATGAAAGCCAGGATGGCTCCATCCCTGCTGTCCTTCTGGTGGCAGGCAAAGAAGTTTTTATGCTGCCAGGCTTTCACATGACAGGGATGCTGTTATGTTTTTGTTTAAAGAGTTTTACACTTTAACTTTCAATAATGTAATGTTTTTAATTGTTGGAATTGTTTAATTGTTTTTTAAATTTGTATTTTGCATGTTTTATAGTGTTTTAACTGTTTTAGATTTGTAAGCTGCTTTGAGCCCCTCTACTGGGAGGAAGGTGGGATATAAATACAGTGGATCCTTGTTATACGCTGGGGTTTGGTTTCAAGATCCCCCGTGTATAACAAAATCCGTGTATGCTCAAGTCCCATTAAGTATAATGACATAGCAAAATGGTGTCCCTAATAAAAAATGGAACATCAAGGTAAATTTATACTTTTTGGGAACATTTTCAAACCATGTATGCTTAAATCTGTGTATAAAAAATCCGTGTATAAGAAGGGCCGACTGTAAACATAATTATAAACATCATAATAATAAACAACTCCTTGCTTGGAAATAAACTACATTAAAATTAATGGAATTTCTTTTTCCATACGCTTGTCTATGGCTGTGTTAACTTGCTTTTCACATTTTAAACATTTAATAGTGAAACATTTCACCAACTGAATTGTGAATTACGTACTGAAAATAACCTGCATTATTTAAAGTAGAAATCCTAAGTACCTAGTTATTTGGGATTAACTCCCATTTAATCTACACCGAAGTAGACCTGCATGGGATTGTGCTGCACACAACACTTCTTTCTGTGCCTGGCTGGTGCATTTCAGTATATGCTGGAGGCCAGTGTTGTACTAGCTGAGGTTATCTTGGAGACCTTCCAAAATAATTTCAAAGTATGCTTTCACAAAAGTAAATGTCTTGTTTCTGTACAAACAATGTTTTATTTTTACCTCACATGCTGATAAAGCATTAGCTTTATTTTCCCTTATTGTAACATTGCCATTAAATATGCTGCATTCACTATGATTTATGCTAAGTGCTTGGACCTTATTAAGAATCCTTCATTAATCATGTCTTTGGAACACAGAAATAGCTATAGCAATAAATTCTTTTTCCTTAGGATCATCCGCTGTGCAACTACTTTTAAAATCCTGCTTTAATTGTATTGTTCTGCCAAGATATTTTCCAGTTGCAATCTATCAAACAGTTAAGCTGCAGTAGTTAGTTATTACCTTAAGTCCACATGTTCTGCTTTAGATTATCAGAATGCCAGAAAAGAATGGGCTAAATCAGATGATGCAGAGACGGTTGCATGGATATGAGAGGAAGAGCTCCTCTCCTTTCCTAGGACACCTGCTTCTGATAATGCCACTGGCCATCGCTGTGGGAGAGCAACAGATGAACAGGACCACTGCATATAAAATACGATACACATAGGTTTCAATCATGAAAAAAGGATGAGAAGGGAAAGGAAACATTTGGGGAGTGCAAAGGAATAATGCGGTCGTAATTATAATCCCACTGGGTCACCTTGGGCAAGTCACATGCTCTCAGCCTCTGGCGAAGGCAATGGCAACTCTCCTCTGAAGAAACTTGCCAAGAAAATCCCATTATAGGTTCCCTTTAGGGTCACCATAAAGGCTTGAAGGCACACAACAACAGTTATAATTGTGGAGGGATGTGTGTGGTGGAAAGACTTAGGGCCCATACAGACAGGGCAAAATAAAGCTGCTCCAGGTCACTTTGGAGATATTTAAATGACACACGCGTCTTAAGAGGCCGGAAGCTGCGCCAAAGCTTAGGACTGGAATACGGCTTTGGCGCGGCTTCCGGCCTCTTAAGACACGTGTGTCATTTAAAAAGCATATCTCCAAAGTGACCCAGAGCAGCTTTATTTTGCCCTGTCTGTACGGGCCCAGAGTTAAGCCTTTCCAGGTCTTGGGTACTTAGACCTGTGAGGTATAAGGTCTCTGAGCATCTGTGGAGTCCGCCTCTTGCTCCTGGGCAGAAGGAGCAAGGCAGCTGTCCCATGATGGGCTGAATTTTAGCATAGAACTCATTGCTTCCTGCCACTTTATGTTTGAAAATGAAATATTAAAATTGGAATGGATCCTGAAATGTGGCCAGTGTTTTTTATATTTGGGTGGCATGTCATTACACATAGCTTTAGTATATTAAGGATTTGAAGTTTTGTCTCTCTTGTAAGAAGTTACTTTTGCAATTAATGTTTTAGATGATGCATCCTTTTTAAAAAATATTCTAAATTGCCTTAAGTCCCATTTCAGGGAAAAGGCAGGATATAAATCTAATAAACCAATCAATGTAACTAAACAGTGTTAGTTACATCAGAGATTATGTAGGTACACCAGGTAAATGGGAATGTAAACACGTTCTTATTTTTGTTCCCATCATCCCACATGGGGAAGTGATAGGGCCATATCTTTCAATCCAACCCAAAGTATACTTTTTGGGTATACTGTTGTTAAAACTAGGATTATTTTCCTTTCAAGTGAGAGAAAAAGAAGGGGAAAGAAATCCAGTATATACTCTTCCATGCTTCATTTAACAGAGGCTTAGTAAAAGAGAAGTTTGTTTTGGATTTAAATCTAATGTTTGTCCCAACTTCAGTAAATCCCCTAAAATGAACGGAGCGTGCAAATTATCATATGGATATCCCATTCATTTCCATGGCTCTAGGTTAGTTGGGCTCAGTACTAGGGAATTCTGGGAATTGTAGTTGGCACCAGAGCTCTCTGACAGAGAAGGCTAAATGTCTCATGAAACTACAATTCCCAGAATTCCATAGCATTGAACCAGAGCTGCGAAACTAAAGCAGTCTCAAACTGGATCATTTCTGCAGTGTGTTTTGGACTAAGATATCAGTGAGAGGGGGAAAAGAGAAAAGTGATGATGATGAGGGGAATAGGGGATAATAGGCACAAGGCCTCAGGGGACAAGGAAAAAATGGAGTGTGTCAAGGAGAGGGGCATGAAGGCTTCTGGCCTTGAAACTGATGAGGCTGCATCCACACTGGAGAAATAACCTAGTTTGGCACTGGTTTAACTCTTTGTCTGGCTCTTTGCTATGGAATTCTGGGAGTTGGAGTTTGTTGTGGGCTCAGAGCCCACAACAAACTCTAACTCCCAGAATTCCATAGCAAAGAGTCAGACAAAGAGTTAAACCAGTGCAATCCAAAACCTCCTCCATTTTGAGCATGGATTCATACTACTACTATATTATTCATAACACTACTATATTATTATTGTTGTTGTTGTTGTTGTTATTAGGTGAGGCCCTCCATTTTTTTCCCCTTGAAGCCCCTCCATTGTGGTCACCCAGCAGAGGAAGCAAAAAAAAACCCCAGTCCCTAAAACAGTGGTTCCCAAACTTTGGGTTCCCCTTAGATTTTTGGACTTCAGTTCCCACAATCCCTGGCTGTTGACCAAGATGGCTAGGACTTCTGGGAGTTGAAGTCCAAACAACAACACCACACCAAGCGCGCGCCCTGTCTCGCACCAAATAGGAGGAGGAGGAGCGCACGGAAGCCCCGCCCATTGCCTCAGACCACGCCCCTCCTCCTTCTTTCAGGGTTCCCTAGAATTCCACGGTTGCGTCCGTCTCCGATTGGAGAGTTCCTCCGTCCAATGGGAAGCGCCGGCAATGAAGTTGGGGGCGGGACTCGGGAAGCGAGGGAGCGCAGCGATTGGACAATGAGGGAGACAGGGGGAGGAGTTGGAGTTTTGAGTGTAAGAGAAAGAGCTTTGCGTGGCAGCGGCCGCTCTTCTTAGGCGGCGGCGACAGGCTGATTCCAGGCGGGATGCTGCCCCTTTGCTTTTGCTTCTTCTGCTTCTTCTTCGGCGCCTGGGGGCCAAGGGCCCAGGGCTCCTCCCCGCGGAAGGCGGTGGCTGCCCGGCTGGCGGCGAAATGGCCGGACACCCCTCTGTTGCTAGAGGCCAGGTG
Organism: Sceloporus undulatus; assembly: GCF_019175285.1. Taxonomy (NCBI): domain Eukaryota; kingdom Metazoa; phylum Chordata; class Lepidosauria; order Squamata; family Phrynosomatidae; genus Sceloporus; species Sceloporus undulatus. The sequence goes on along the minus strand of NC_056524.1, from coordinate 125,154,406 downwards.
GGTGCCTCTGCATCTGGAAAGTCTGGCCCCGGCTCCCCTTCTCTCCTCAAGCTTGGAAGGGAAGGCAGGCGAGGAGAGGAGGAGGAGGAGGAGGCCCCTTGGGAGCGAGCTGTAATTTATCCTTAGGTGGGATGCACTTGATTAAATGACAGCACTTGCCCCTGGGGCAGTGGCTCCCAAACTCTGGCCTTCCAGGGGTTTTGGACTTCAACTCCCAGAAGCCTCAGCCCTCTTGGCTAATGGCCTGGGATTCTGGGAGTTGAAGTCCAAAACACCTGGAAGGCCAGAGTTTGGGAGCCACTGCCCTAGGGGCAACCATACCTGCCCATAGAAGATCATTGGAGATGTTTCCTGTGTTTCCCTATGGGCAAGTATCCTCCTATCATTCTCAGTGGGCATGTATTCCCCAATGAATCCCTATGGGTGAGTATTCCCCAATCATTCCCTATGGGAAAGTATCCTCCAATGATTCCCTATGGGCAAGTGTTCCCCAATGTATCCCTATGGGTGAGTATTCTCCAATGATTCCCTGTGGGCAAATATTCCCCAGTGATTCCCTATGGCCAAGTATGGTTTCCCTATGGGCAAGTACTATAATTTGTTTTAGTACAACACCCCCCCCCCCCTTTTTGGTCACAGGTCAAGGATAGGAAGGAAATCAATGCACTCAAGATGTGGTCAAGAAATCAAAAGAAGAGTAAGAATGGGGAGGGCAGCTATGAAAGAACTGGAAAAGATCCTAAAATGCGAAGATATACAACTGAGCACTAAAGTTAGAATCATAGAAGCCACTGTATTCCTTGTTCGCATGTATGGATGTAAGAGCTGGACAGTCAAGAAAGAAGATAGGAAGAAAATCAGTTCATTTGAGATGTGGTGCTGGAGAAGAGTGTTGAGGATACCATTGGATAGCCAAAAAGACAAACAAATGGGTCCTTGAGCATATCAAGCTTGAATTCTCCTCGGAAGCTAAGATGACCAAACTGAGGCTGCCATACTTTGGCCACCTCATGAAAGAAAATGGCTTACTGGGGGAAAAACAACAACAACAAGAATGGTAGGAAAGGTAGAAGGCAGTAGGAAGAGCGGAAGACCACACGCCAGATAGATAGACTCAGTCCTGGAGGACATGGTCATAGGTCAGTTGGACCTGACCAGGGTCATTGGGGGACTGGACCCAGACAGGTCTGATCCATAGGGTCGGCATGAGTTAAAGGTGACTCAAGGATAAATAATAGCAACGGCAACAACAGGGGTGGGGAACTCAGGCCCTCCAGATGTTTTGGACCTCAGTGTTTTGGACTTTGCTGTGTGGTGCAGACTGGAGTTGTAGCCACCCGCCTCCCCCTCTCTTTGGAGCATAGGAAGCTATGCCCAGTCTTGATCCAAAGGTTCTAAAGGAAGAGACTCAGCAGTGGCTCCGATAAGCCGACCTCATGTATAAGTCAAGGACAGGTTTTGGGGCCAAAATTATAGATTTTGATATGAGGGTAAAATTTAGGAGTGTGTAACAAAGGATCTAAAGAATGAAGCAAAGGAAAATGATGTCAAAGAATTCACAAAGTCCCAACAGGTATTACTGGATGGCCATCTGTCTGGTATGCTTTGATTGAGATTTCCTGCATGGCAGAATGGGGTTGGACTGGATGGCCCTTGTGGTCTCTTCCAACTCTACCATTCTATGATTCTATGCTCATTCCAAAGGCTACACGGACGAGAGAGTAGACGGAGGCCAGTGCTTCCAGGACAGAATACATTCTTGCCTTTCACCTTTTTAAAAAAATGGTTCCTTTAAAAAAAAGTAAGTTGGTTCAAATGTACAATACTTACATTGAACTGTGGATAAGTCGACTCTTTTGGGTCAATTTTTTTACTAAAATTTATAGACTTATGCATGCGTATATACAGCATTCCAGGTTTGGCTAGCTTTAAAGACGCTCACAGTCTGTTTTGGAATAGGGTTCAACACATTGGAGACCTCCTTTGAAGTCTAGTTTTAAAACCAGGAGTGGGTCACCACCCTACTGACATGGAAGCCTCCACTGAAATGTTCCCATTTGACAGCCACATAGGCTTTAAGAGCTGACATTCGTTGTGCTTCTAGTGATGAGAGTGTAGGACAAAGGCTGGGGTAGGAATCCTGGGGCACTCCAGACTTTGTTGGACTGCCATTCCCAGAATTCCTCACTTTTGTCTCTATGGCTATGACAGCTATGACTTGCAACTGCAACAACATCTAGAGCAACATGTTTTTCTACCTCTGACCTAGGGGAGTCCAGGTTCAAATCCATACTTGCCATACGAAAGCCTGGTGACATTGTTCAGCCAAACCTACTTCACATGTAACACAACAAAAAGTGTTAGGACACCTTAAAGGCTTAACACTCTTTATTGTTTCTGTTTTTACTGCGACAAACCAAGGCTAAAATCTTGTACTTACTCCTGACTAGAATAATGTTGAATGAATTGGATTTATAAATATGTTGACCAAACACTTAACTGGTCCAGATGTAACCAACCAGATGTTAGTCTAACACTAATAATCCACTGGAAATTGTTACTGCCTTGCAGGGTTGTCTCTCCCCTCCCAACATACTTTCTATAATTACAAAAGAAGCCACCACCAGCCATCCGCCTACTCACCCAAAGTATGAATGCATTCAGGACTCCCATGAATCTATTTAATAGTTTCTGTTCAAATACTGAAGACTCCAAGAGCGAAGTTCTTTGGTCACTTAATTACACATAACCATATATGTCACCGACAGCAACTTAGAATTCCAAGACACTTGACCTTTATAAAACTCCCAAGGGTGATCTTTTTGTTTGTGAATGCTGTGCTGAAATGCATTTTAAAAAATATTCCCTATCCTCTCTTTTTAAAGTTACTCTGGCTGCATTGTCAAAGGGAAGACAATTACTTGGTTTGCGTAGATGGCATTTGTTAAACAGGTTCTCCTGTGATCAGCCAAGCATATCGGCAGTGCATGTTTCCACTTCTAGCTCTGAGTTGGTATCCCACTGCCCCTCCCACCACCCTCAAAATAGATGCATTTGAATTTAAGCTATGTCTTAGCAATAAATAAGCCAGTCACCAGTCTTCTGAGATCCTGTGTTTGACTACTTAAAAATCCACTGCTTATTGAAGACCTTGCCTAGGTTTCCATGTCAGTTATATGAGCTGTCTCATTTTGAGTGGATTACTAGAAAGACGGGGATGCAGTGGCTTAGTGGTTAAGACACCAATTTGGACAATTGGAAGATTGGCAGTTCAAGGCCCAAGTGCTGTATAATGGGGTGATCCCCCATCATTAGTCCCAGCTTCTGCCAACCTAGCAGTTTGAAAGCATGCAAAGGCAAGTAGGTAGATAAGGTACCACTTCTCAGTGGGAAGGTAACAATGTTTGGTGCAGTCATGCTCGCCACATGACCACCAAAGTAGCCGTAGGACAACACTGGCTCTTTGGCTTAGTAATGGAGATGAGCACTGTACCCTAAAGTCAGTCATGACAAGACTTTCATGTCAAGGGACTACCTTTACCTTTTACTAGAAAGACATTTTGGTTTTGTATTAAAGAGTAGAAAGTGCTGAGAGGAAATGAGATAAACTATATGTTAGCCTTATCCAATGTGGTGCCTTCCAAATGTGTTGGGCTATATCACTCATCACCACAATAATGGTTAATAATCACACTGGCTGTGGACAGTAGGGATCATGGTTCTACATTCCTGAGGGGTTGGGGAAGGCTACAGTACATGAGCCCTGGGCTAGATTTGGATAAATCTGTCAGTTTAATTGCTAAAGTTTAGCATCACTAAAATAAGTTGGATCAGATAAAGTTACAGTCTATTGATTTACTGGGATTCAAGCATGGCTCTCTAAGGCTTGATAAAAATCATTGTTTGCAATAATGTACAATCTATTTAATCTAAGCTGGTTACAAAAAACCACCCTAAATGCAGTTAAATCATGTAACAACACATCATTCTAAATTCATTGGTATGAATAAGTTTTATTTCATGGATCCTGTTTCATCAATGGTCACTGATTATGGCATCCATTTAAAATTGTCCTGTGTTATTTATTCCTTAGAAGGATTCATTCACTATGAATCGTGTAGTGTGAAACAGTATGTGAGCTATATATGTTGAAGAATTGGGTAACATAACATGCATGTCTTCGTGTACTCAGTTTTCATCTGCTCAGTTTACAGTGCAGCCCTGGCTGCTGAGCTCATTCTTGATTAACTTTATGTTAATTCTGAATTAATTTTATGAGAGTGAATAATAAATGAGAATCCTCACATTCCCCCCCCCCTTTAATAATGGGATTGTTAGGTGTCCTTGGGTGTGTGTTTTATTTCCTAAGTATATATGTACAGAAATAAGCCCCACTGATTCAGATGGAATTTATACTCAGTAAGACTGCCACCTCACTTTCACCTTGCTATCAGGCACAAATATTATATAAAAGATAATGTACTAAAATAAATATTTCTGGAATCCCATGCCAGTTAGTTTCTTATGTTCTCTTGATTTCAGCAGAGTTACATATGTCTGATTTTGAAAGCTAAGCAGGCTCAGACCTGGTTAGTACCTGAATGGGAGACTGCCAATGAATAGCAGGTGCTGCAGCTATATTTCAGGAGGAAGATACTGGCAAAACTGAATAGTCCCTGCTTAAGAAAACCCTATGAAATTCATGGGATCGCCAGAAGTCAATAGGTGATTTGAAGGTGCATGCACACACACAGAGACACATGTACTTGTTAGTTTAGGAATTGCGTCATTAGACTGATTTCTATAGGTTGACCTTATACTTCTGAAAAGTCTTTTGCTATTATTTAGGGTGAATGATAGTTTTTATCCCTGTATAAATCCTCTGGGTTTTTTTCTGAAAATCATATATGTGTAATGGATTGATGTTGTGCCTTCATGTCATTTCTGACTAATGGCGACCTTACGGTAAACATATCACAGAGTTTTCTGAGTCTGAGAGGGTGTGACTTGCCCAGGGATTATATTAAAGTATTAATTTTTGTGCACATTTTTAACAGTGAATTCATTGCAGAAGAAAGCAATGAGCAATTCTGGCAGTTTTTGGAAACAGTGAAAGAATTAACAGTATACAAGAAAGGAGGTGAGTAATTTATCCACCTATTTTTCACTTGCAAGGCAGATTCTCTTGACGTTTCACCAGATATTATTGTGATAAGATGACATACATCAAATCTACATTTTTGTTATGTAGTGTATTATCAAAAGCACTTTATTTCTGGGTTTCTTCCTAGAAAATAGGTTTTCCTCAAACTTCCTAAGAGCATGTTGATGCCTCAGAGAATAGATCTAAATGACATTGTGTACCTTGTCTTCCTGCAGGGCAGGACTTCTCTGCTAATAATATTTGCTTAAATAGGTACTTACTTTTTATGCAACACCATAGGTAGTTGGATAAGTATTTCTTGTCCCTGGTTTTGCCCTGCTTCTTTTCCCTTTTTGTTCAAACTTTTATTCCAAAAGATTTTTGATAACTTATGTGGAAGAGGAAGGTACCACAGAGGAGGGCATTGTTTTTGAACTTACAGGGAAACCTTAGCCATTCTACAATCGCATGGAGTTATCCCAAGATCCCCCCACGTTTTGCTGACAGAGAGAGGCACACAGTTGATTTTGCAGCTATAGCAACCAAGAGCAGGAAAGCATGTATTGAAACTATCCATATAGGATTCAGTCATGAGAATTAAGGTAAACAGAAGAAAGAGGTACCAAACTACAAAAGAGGAGCTCTAGCAAGTCTTGTAAAAAAACATTCAAACCTTGGCCTAAAGTCAACGGGAGGCATCTGTCAATGGAACCACAAACAGATTATCTTCTTTTCCTTCTGTTCCCCCCATCATGCACCTCAAAATCTGCTTCATATGGTTTGGAAACCCTCTAGAACTGAGGGGACAGCATTAGATGGGCTACAGAGAAGAGAGGAAGGGAACAAAGTGTGTTGCACTGGGACTGTATCTCCCACGTTATGTTGAACTGGGCCCATGGAGTTAAAACAGGACTCTTCTGTACTGACAGATTATTACAGTACTCCAGCCAAGAAGGGTAGGGGACTTGCCATCTGCGGACCTAAGCATCTTTGCGCAGCAAACCCTCATTTTCCCCAATGGCAGCGCATGCACATGGCTGCGCCGCCACTGTGGACAGACCCCGTTGTCCCCAGTGGTGGTACATGCACACGGCTGCACTACCATTAGGGACAATGGGACTTCACCTGAAGTCTGATTGTCCCTAATAGTTTTGCAGCTGCCTGCACGCACTGTCATTGGGGACAATAGGACTTGAGGTCCTGTGGATTTTGGTATCTGCAAGGGGACTCCCCACAGATACTGAGGTCCCACTGTACTTGCTCTGAGCCTTAAGGCTGTGCTCTCTCCTTTCTCTCTTGACTTAGATACTGTACATCGGATGAGGAAATCAGAAGGTTTTTTTAATGCTTAAAAGGTGCCAGAAGTTCCTGTTACACCTAAGTTTAGGGAAATAGGTTTTGTTTAAGGTACAGAGATATCCAAGATCAAATTATTGTTCCAGATTCTGTCTTATTAATTAACAAGTTTTTAAATAAACCATAGTTTCCCAGCTTTAGTCAGCTGTGGTATTTTTCAAATATGGAAGGATAAGTTTCCAAATTCCTCACTGAAGTTATGAAAAGGGAAGGGTAATCAGGGATCCTGAGGCTCATTCAAATGATAAAC